>NC_064876.1:3665442-3775442 GCF_943734665.1 Anopheles aquasalis | reverse complement strand
GTTGCTGTTTTATATGCCATCCATTTGAAGACAGAAAGTAGAATGGTTACGTCACAAAAAATCGCCAAAAATGATCCTTTTTTTTTTTCGCCCAGATATTACCCTTACTCGGGTAAGGATGTAGATATTGGTTTGGGATATTGGGGGGGAGGGGAGGCGGGACTTACAGCTCTCAATCTCCACCGTGCAGTTCTGCGAGTCGAGCGGATAGTAGTGCAGATCCATCATGCAGGCGAGCGTCGTGGTGAAGCGCATACCGTACGTCACCGCACCGTCCCCGGCCAACCGGACCAGCTTGTTCCGCTCGGTCACGTCGTGCAGGAAGCTGTTCTTGTCGTTCGCGAAGAACGTATCCGGTACCCAGATCTTCTCGGCAAAGTCACCGGACAGCGTAATCACATCGTTCGCCCCGTCGTCCTCGATCATGATGTCGCCACCGCCACCACCACCACCACCGCCGCCGCCGCCCCCCGTTGTGTGGTCGTGCTGATTGTCACCCCAGAGCGCGTACGCATTGAACGCTAGCCGCTCGTCCTTCCAGTACTGGTTGAGGTACATCGTGATCGTGTAGTCCTGGGGGGGGGGGGGGCGGTGACAAACAAAACAAAAGAAAAGAAAACAAAAAACAAGTGTGCGCTTAAAAGTTCGAAAGCAAACGAAACCACTCGCCTTGCCTTACCATATTCACTTCGGAAATGGCGTCAAAGCTCGCTATCGTCAGATCCATGCCTACGTGCAGTGGTTCACCTGCCCGGCCCGGGGTGTTGCAAAAAGCTGCATTGCGTTAAAAGTTCTCCCAGTATCCCCCTGTTACCGTACTTACCGCCAAAGTTGGGCCGTAGCCTGATATCGTAGCCCTCCAGTATGCGGGATATTGTCTGTGTTACGTTCTCCAGCCGGCCCGCCGCCATCGACTTGGGGTGTACGCTGGGGTGGCAGAAACAGAAAACAGAAAGAAAAAAAAAAAAACAGAACCATCACCATCATCAAACAGCACCGGGCGGGTGTGGTGGTGCACCTTTACCTGCGCAACGCCTCGTTCATCTGGACCGAGCAGAGTACAAGCAGCAGCGGCAACAGTAACAGGAGCCCCCCAGGTTGCCACATCTTGCCGTGCGGCCGGGCAACACTGCTACCATTGAGTGAAGCGAAGGGTTCCAGTACCATGTGGGCCCTCTTCCTCCTCCTCCTCCTCCTCCTGCTCCTGTCCCGTAACTGCCACCGTTGTGGCTTGCTTGCTGTTGCTTGTTGTTGCTTGCTGTTGAGTGCTGATGTAGAGGGGGTGAAAGACAGTAGAAAGACAGTACAGGCTAGTACATCTTTGCGACACAACTCTGCGCCTCTCTCTCTCTCTCTCTCTACTATCAATGGCCGGTCTAGTTCCAATTCGATGCTCCGGTTACAATCCCGGAATGAGGACACTGTGTGGTGCGGGAGTCCTTTGCTGGTATCGGGCTGGGATGGGCGGCAGTAAGGAAGAATCGGGTACAGAAGCTACTCCTTCCAGTGTCTATACCCTGGATACGCAGGAACAAAGGATCCTGGAGCAATGGCAATGCCTTTTAGCCCTTTTTTTTTTTTTTTTTTTTCGTAGGAGTGGACGCGGATTCACGTGCAGACAGACACGGGAGACACTACTGGCTACGTCCGGCACTACCTCTACGTACTACTTTATCTAGGGAGGAGTAGCAGAAGCAGCAGGACCTTCTACAGTCACTTGAAACACGATGAACAGGCAGTCCGATCGCAGTTCCGGTTGATTGCGCTGCAGTTACATAATTGAGTGTGGAAGATAAGTAGCGCGTAGCACGTAGCAGCAGACGGTTATGTAAACAACTCGCCGGGTGGGTGTGGAGGCCCAAGATTGGGTGGGTGAAATCGGTTTTAGTTGCCCACCTGGTGTGACCTGGCGTTGTTCCTCACGAACTTGCGGGGCTACCCTTTGGGCTGCCTTCTTCTCTTTCTCCTACACCTTCACCACCACCACCACCACAAGCACTTTGTCCAGCATACACACCAGCTGAGAAGCGGAGGCGAAGAAGGCGAATTAGCACGACTGGTGCTAGGATATTCGGAAGGTTATCTTGAAGGATAACGCGATATGGACGAACAGAGAAACGAGAGAGAGAGAGAGAGAGACAGACGGTGAGAGAGAGATAAAGCAGGAAGGAATATAGGGAGAGTGAGAGAGAGAGAGAGAGAGAGAGAGAGAGAGAAAAGACCGAGATGTCTTCTTGGAACACTGGGAATAAAAGCGAGAAGAAGGCCGGACATAAAAGAGCTGAATCGGGAAAGGGATTCTACACTTTGCACTTTAAGTTAGATAATTCCCAGTAACAACAACAACAACCAAAGAAGGTACTCCAGTGTTCCATTATCCACGCCAAGCAGCCAGCCAGAAAAGAGAGACGCAACGGACGCAACTCGTTGCCTATCAGAGGTCTAATCAAAAAGAGAGAAAAAAAAAACAATCCTCCATACTTCCGCAAGTCGAAAGATTATTCTGGTGATGATGATAGTTGACGCGATGTTTGGCGCTGCTACACACTACTGAACACATACACCCGGGCACACCTGCAAGCGCGGACGGACGCACCTTTTGCACGTTACTCGACAACCATGACAACCAATCGGACCATCCCGTCTACGGATGCTGTGCAAGCCATGCCGTGGCCACTACTAGAGTATTACTGCTGCTGCTGCTGCTGCTGCTGCTGCTGCTGCTGCTGCTCCTGCTTCTGTACTGTGGTCTCTTACCCTCCTATGCCTCCTGGCGGTGACTGGAGTGACAAGTCACCGATTCACCGATCGGATTAGTCGGTGAAGTCGCTTTAGCGAGCGTCCGATACGATAAGGACGACGGGTGGGACCGAACCACGGCATCCACTGGCATAGAGAGAGAGAGAGAGAGAGAGAAACAAAGAGAGAGCGAAAGGAGTGTTCGTCGAAGGCGACGATGGCGACGCGATGTGACACGAGCGTGCAGCATCCGCATCCGGAGCTTCTTTAACATCCCCCCCCCCTCCCCCCCATAAAAACCCACACACACAGACGCACACACAGCATCCGAATGAGCTGCACAGGTTCCTTTCCATCCCATCCCATCGGTTCGCACACGCGCACATCGCTCGATGTTTGACAGCCGCCAAACACCTGTTCCAACAACCAACCAACCCACCCATCCACCCATCGAAAAACCCTTCCTTAAGTTGTACAGGGTGAGGCAAAAAAACTGCAACACTGTTTGCAAAAAAAAAAGGCCATATCTTTTTCATTTTTGTTTGGGTTTTTAGTGAGGAAAACAAAAAAAAACCGACGGAAAGTTTAGTTTCTATTTTCGGTATGTTACTTTTTGGATGAATGATGCTCTTGAGACCCTAGAAGAGACCTTCGAGATAAATCAACAAATGCATGTGCCAAAGCCATTAAGGGTGCGCTTTGGTAGTTAATTTTGTTTGGTGACACATATTTTTAACACGTTTCACTGAATGCTAACCCTTTCAAGAGTATTGTGTAAACGTTTTGGATCAATCGAAGCAAAACTGACAAAGATGCAGATTTTTTTAAATCCGCATTTCATACGAGGCTCCATGCAGCTCGCTACTTTGAAGAGCGTTTCCCGAAAATCAACGTTCCCATCGTACCGTAGAAACTGCTGGACCGATCGACTTGAAACTTTTAACAGTTCATCTTTACACTCTTTGCCAGGTAGCCCCGTCAAGAAATCACGAAAATTGTCGATACTTTTTCTTAAACAATTATGTAAAGCTCGTTTTTTCGGCAGAATCGCCAAAAACCATCACTTTTCCAACTTTAAAAATCTGCCGAAAATCGAAAAATTGGAAATTCAACACAAAGTTGACGGGGTTACCTAAATAAACTTATGATCTTTCAAACGAGTATCCATTTGTATTGTTTTAAATGACCCATCATGTCGCTACGATGGGCACCGGAAAAAAAAGTACCTTTTGCGACGACACGCCTATCAACATTTGATGTCACGGATTAATTTATCAGTGAATTTTGCTCAAAACAATACCAGATATTCTTCAAAAGTTGTCGATTAATATGCCATTCACTTGAAAAAATAAAGTTGATTGGTTACGTCACAAAAAAGCGTCAAAAACGGGCCTTTTTTCTACCCGAAAATACCGAAGCCCCCCTTCTTAAAAAAGTTCATTGCAGTCCTAGAAATGCAAGCAATGCATGTGAAAGCACACCAATTCATTTCTGTGGAGATTGCAACAGGACTCGGTATCTTCGCCGCAAAGCAACAGCGAGACATGAGATTGGCGAAAAGAAAAACGTTTCACACTTCATTTCCGCGTCTCATTGACTGTCAATATCTGTGGACATAAAAAGGGTAAGACTTCGCCGTTTGTGGTGTTTTAAAGAGCAAGGTTAGACCTAAAAAATGACATACTTTTGACCAGAGTGAGCAAACGCTTCTCTAAGAATGAGCCCAAAATGCCACAAAGCACCCTGCAGGGCAACGAGCGATGGTTTCTTCTACGATTGCAAGACCATAATTAATTCAAAAAGTAACATACCGGAAAAAAAACTAAACTGATTCTAAAAGTTTATAAAATTCCCAACATTTTTCGCTTTTACCCAAATAAAATTCGCACAAAAATGAAAAAGATATGGCGTTTTTTTTAACTGTGTTGCAGTTTTTTTTTTTTGCCCCACCCTGTATGTGTTACTAGGCGTGTTACTAGCTCCCCCGCCCCCACCAAAAAATGCTGCAAGGCATGCTCCGAGAAGCACCGTCCGCTCCGATTCTCCCCCACGCGAAAGGAAGAATGCCGCTAGAAACGGGCGAAGGCGAAGCTGGCGAGCGGAAAATGTAGATCAAACGGATGTTGGGCGATTAGAAAGGATGCATGGCGAGCAAGCGATGACCAGCGAGAGATTCGCTGACGGATTCGTTTTTTATTCTTCCAAGATGTGCAAAAAAAAAAACAAGGGATCTGAAATGATCGCACCCGCCCTAGGAAGTCATAAAAGCATGAGAGGCGTAAAAGAGGGTTTGAGCGAGAGAGAGAGAGAGAGAGAGAGAGAGAGAGAGAGAGAGAAAACGATGGCGGTTTGGCGACACAATTTGAATATCGCAATTAGTGGCGATCCATTCGCGCACTCTCATCCTTTTTTATTGCTCGCAAGCTGTCGATCTGCCGGTATGTTTTTTCGTTTTTTTTTTCTTTTGTTGGAGGGGAGGGCGGGCCTCGTAACTCGCCACAATTGTATTGCGTCGTGACTGTGTTGGCAGGTGAGTGGGTGGGTGGGTGGGTGGAGTGTGTTCATTGTGTTCCTAGCTCAATTTTACCTGCTCATTTCAGCAGAAAACATGATCGTCTTTGCCCTTCCACGTCACTGGCGGTAAAAATGGGAATCCGATTATGCACTCGCTGGTACCATTGTTCCCACCCCTCCCCGGGCCCCCGGGGGGCAGGAGGCCCTTCGGGAAAAGTGGGAAGAAACGGGATGCCAACCCCACCATATTGTAATGTAATGTGTGGCATTGCATCGCACCGGGAAACGCAAGCGAGCGCGCCACTCCATTATGCTTGCGAGTACGAAAACCCTCTGTTCCTACCCCACCCCCTCTGGGGTTCCATTCTATTTACTCCAGCTACTAGCGGTTAGCATACCAAAGACATGCCACGCTTGTTCGTGTGTTCTAGGTTTGCCCGCGCGCGCTCACCACATGCCAGAAGAGCGCCAACAGCATGCCGGACTCGTCCGGATAGTCCTCTCGCCGCCCTCTCTCTCTCTCTCTCTCTCTCTCTCTCTCTCTCTCTCTCTCTCTCTCGCGCTCTCTCTCTCTCTCTCTCCGCCTGCTTCCCATTGCCCCTCCAGGCGTTTGCCAAGGACCTTCAATCGCGGACCATCGGAAGGATCGCATCTTCTTTCGTCGACCCCTTTTCGCCGGCAGCAGCAGCAGCAATTCATGCCACGCAAGCTTTTTTATGAATAGTATGCACACACACACACACACCGAGACACACATACACACATCTTTTGGGTTGGTTGCGGTTCACTGGCAATGCAAGGATGATGATGTACGGCGACGTTAGCCACCGTTGCCGTTGCCAGTTTCAAATTGTCCGCGCAGAGAAACGCACTTCGGGCACCAGCAGCACCAGCAGCAGCAGTCTCAAAGTGGGTGCGCCGCCACGTCGTTTGCTGACCGTGGGACCTCAGATCCTGTCCTGTTTGAATTCGATTCATAGCCGCGCACATACCCTGCTTTTCCCGCCAAGCGCGGAAAGTGTTGGTTTGTATTGTTGTTTTGTTTTGTTTTGTTTTTTGTTTTTTTTTTTTTTGTTGAAGTTCGTTACGTTCTACCAAGCTAGTCAGTTCGCTCACCCTCCGGGCCTCGGTTGTGGTGTGGATTTCGTAGCAGCACAGAATTGCTGGGACGAATAACGCACCAACATCAATCAATCAATCGCTCAACAACAACAACAAAAAAAAAGAGGCATAATTCAGAGGGGTTGAACGTTTTAATTAAAAGCGTATTGCGTACGTAACTCCACTCCGTTTTCCTTCCCTCTAACCCCCCCCCCCCCTCCGCCGGCGAGATATGTTTTTAAGTTTCTGACACATTAAGCCAATTTCAGTCAATTTTAATTACAAAACCCCTGAATCTGCTCTGCAATTGAGATTGAGATTGTAGATATTGGTTTCCTTCGTTTTTGTTTTTTTTTTTTTTGCCCAGGATTGCGTATCCTAAATCCTCCCTTCGAAAGGCGGTTGGGTACCCATTTTATGGGGCGCCTCCACCGGCCCAGCAACACAACCAAAAAGGACGTCACCAGCACACACCGCACTGGATAGTGAGGTGAGCCCGATCAGATTAGATCGGGGGCGGGTTTTTTCGTCTTCTTCTTCTTCTTCTTGTTTGTTTCTCAACAAAAGACAAAAGGCAGCGCGCTGCCAGCGTTCATTTGTGCCGTGTGTGCGCGCGCGAGTGTGCGGGTGGCTGGTTACCCTTGCGATCGTGAGTTGGACTCCCACTTTCGTCCAGTAAGAACAGACCACCGTGGTTCGTCGATACGGACAATGGCACGTCATTGGCAGCACCATCTACCGCTGATAATGCTGATCAGGTAATTATATTCTTTTTGGTTGTTTTTTTTTGGTAAAAAAACAAATAACTACATCGCTCTAAAAAATGGACTAACTACTGGAGTTAAGAATTAGAATTATCTTTGAGGGGAGGAGATAGAATAGGATGTATTTGGTACGTAATAGCTCCTTTTCCCTACACCCTCACAAGATATTTTATGTTTATAACACTTTTAATGGGTTATTTAGCCATTCAAATTGGCTGTTACAAACCCTTGAAACTGTGCAATTTAATAGAGATGTAGATATCTGTTTTTTTATCGGTTTTTCTTGTTCATCTTTAACGTGGGGGCTTCGGTATTTTCGGGCCGAAAAACGGCCCGTTTTTGACGATTTTTTGTGACGTAACCATTCTACTTTATTTTTTCAAATGAATGGCATATTAATCTACAACTTTTGAAGAATATTTGGTATTGTTTTGAGCAACATGCATAGAGAAACTAATCCGTGGCATCAAATTTTGGTAGGCGTGTCGTCGCAAAAGGTACTTTTTACGGTGCCAATCGTAGCTGCGTAAAGGGTCATTTGAAATCTATACAAATGGATACTCGTTTGAAAGATTATAAGTTTATCTAGGTAGTCCCGAAGAGGTTTGGTGATGTTCTAAGTTTTCGAGTTTTGGCAGATTTTTAAAGCTGAAAAAGTGATGCTTTTTACGATTCTGCCAAAAAACACGAGCTTTACAAAATTGTAAAAAAAAAAAGTATCAACAATTTTCGTGATTTCTCGACGGGGCTAAATAGTAAAGAGTGTACAGATTATGTGTTAAAAGTTTCAAATCGATCGGTCCAGTAATTTCTACGGCACGATGGAAACGTTGGTTTTCGGGAAACGCGCTTCAAGCGAGCGAGCTGCATGGAGCCCTGAATGAAACGCGGATTTTCAAACATCTGTATCTTTGTCAGTTTGGCTTCGATTGATCCAAAACTTTTACACAATACTCTTGAAAGGATCAGCATTCAGGAAAAAATGTTAATAACATATGTCACAAATCAAAAACTTAAATACTGAAGCCTTCCATTTCGCAATAAAATCCGGTTAAAATCAATCAAATCCTTGTGCGTTGTTCACACTAAGGTGCAGCGCTGCAGCTAAGATCCTGGATCGTGATAATTCTCTCTCGAGAGAGAGAGAGAGAGAAAAAAAAGAGAAGGGGAAGAGGGAGGAGAAGAGTCAATTAAGTCCAAACCGACGGACCGAACGGTAAACCGCGGTCGACGCTCGTCCATCAAGCATCCCTCAGCAGCATTCCGCCAGTTTTTCCGTTACGATTTTTTGTCTTGTTGTTTTCTTTCTTCTTCTTTGGTGCGGTTACAACAAACCGTTTCAAGCAAGCAAGCAGAAGCAGGGGGAAGAGAGAGGGTGACAGGAAGTGAGGGCACCCCCCGCTTAGTGACTCCGGGCACTCGAGCATCATTATCATGCAGGCGAATGGCATCGATTTTCCCCCCCCCCCCCCATCCCCCTCGCTAATAGTGTCAACTGTTCGGTGTCCATCCTCGTCCTCGTCCTTCTTTCTTTTCATGCTTCGACTGCAGCATGTCCTTCATCCTTTCCATCCCTTGCTGCATTCTGCCCGCCACTCCGGTTGTTTCTGTCCTTGCTATCCCCTTTTTATTCTTCTTCCGTTAGCCACGCGAAATCACTTCCTCTGTCCGCCCACCCCGCCGGGGCCACTAATTGCTCGAGTGGGGGGGGGGGGGGTGGGTGAACCCGGTTGCGCCTAGCTGCAACAACGCGTGCTGAAGAGTTGGGTGCACTCTCAAGCATTCGTCGGCGAAACGGTTTAACTGGTCTAATTACCATCCAAGTGGGTATTTCCTGGACCACTGGTAGGTATAGGGCCAGTAGCAGTTTTGCAAGAGGAGTTCGCTACTACTGCGTCGGCAATTAGTGGAAACGCGCCTGCTACACATTCAGATTCCATGTAGCGGGAGTGCAGGGCGTGCAGGCCGCAAAAAAAAACGAAAGCAAAACTGAAAGGAACCCGGGAGTAACGTAGGTATTAAAAAAAAAAGAGACAAAAATTTGCCGATTTTTCATGGGCAAACTGTCCATCGCTCTGCGGAAACTAAAAATGCAGCATCAATAGTAGTTACCGATGAGTCCGATCAGACAAAATTTGAAAGCTCTATCAGTCGAACTCTAGTCGTGATGGCGCGAAAAAAGCGAAGCAACTTCGTTCCGAGGTTTGTGCATTTTCAAAAACGACCAAAAAGATCATCGTGCGCCACTTTGTCAGTGTCGGATGTGGCCGTTTCCAGTATCTACAAGCTCTTGGCACATCTTGGAGGTCGGTGCAATGGTCCAAATAGTTAAAAAGTATCTGGAGTACATAGGCATACATGTCAGCGAAAGCGAATATCCCGGCCACTAGACTCAGAGCAGCAATTAATGTCACAGCGACAGCGGTTGACCACGAGTTATGTGCCTGATCGCCACCAATGCCACCACCATGCGATCGCAACACACCGACGGTGCATCAATCCCAACACTAAAGCTGACGCAGCAGACACGCGCCGAATTGCCACAGACGCAACCGCGAGCGACCGGCGAGACATCGATGGCGTATCAATCCCGACACCGACGCGACGGTCTTGCTGACTCCAGATGACACCGGACCCCAACGCACGTGGCGTCACGTGGACAAGAGGTACGAGCTAGCGGCTCGTTCGAAGGCAGTCTTAGTACAAACTTCAGTCTTTAGTCAGGGCTCATGGAGGTAGGATAAGATTTAAGAATAAATTCTTTTTTTAAAACTCGAACCACGAGGTCACTCCCATAATTGGCGCAGTCGGCTAGGCCTTACCCACGTTAATCCAAAGTTCATCAGGTCAATCAAGTGCAAAGTGAAATTGTGCAGTGCTCAAAACGTAGCGCGAAAGACTTTCATAAAATTGTCAAAGATTGTGCTCGACCCGTAGCGCAAGACGTCCGGCAAGGGATTC
The DNA here is from genome assembly GCF_943734665.1 of Anopheles aquasalis. NCBI lineage: Eukaryota > Metazoa > Arthropoda > Insecta > Diptera > Culicidae > Anopheles > Anopheles aquasalis. The sequence goes on along the minus strand of NC_064876.1, from coordinate 3,765,363 downwards.
ATCGCGAATTCTAAAACCATCCCTCATCACGAAGGCGATTTGTGGCGGCTTGTTACCGGAAGAACCAAGGACTCAACGGCTGGTTTCAACCTCTCGGGGTAGGGTAAGAAAAAGAACATACCGAAAGGGTAAGAAAATCTAAACCAAGCTAAGCTTCACAAGTGACAGTGTACACTAGATTACGTAACACAAGTTCTAATAACAAGTGCATGCTAGGTTTCAAACCCTTTCCTAAAGTAAAAGGACGCAAGTTCGTGAAAAGCAAAAGCATGGAAAACGTTACAATGCAAACTCTCTACGAGAGCATGCTTAGCATGGAACAGAGGCTGAGGGAGGTGCAACAGGAGAACGTCCAATTGCGGCAACAAAGCACGCATACAGATATTTTCCGCATCCCCGACCCAATCAGGGTTATTCCCAGTTTCGACGGGAATAAAAAACAGCTGAACGCGTGGGTCACCACGGCCAAAAATACACTTGACCTGTTCCGTAATAGAGTGACGCAAGAAGCGATGCAACTCTATGAACAGACGGTTATTAATAAAATTGAGGGAAAAGCCCGCGATACGATTTGTGCGAATGGTAACCCAACGAACTTTAACGATGTTGTGGAAACCCTTGAAACAATGTATGGTGATAGGTCAGACATGGCTACGTACCAAACGCAGCTATGGTCCCTTAAGATGGATGAATCCATCCACGTGTATTATAAACGCACAAAAGAACTCACTCAGAGTATGAAAACGCTGGCGAGACAGCAACAACTTTATGTAAATCACTGGGAAGCAATCAATCACTTCCTAGAACAAGAATGCCTCGCAGCATTCATTAACGGCTTAAATAAGCAATACTTTGGCTATGCGCAAGCTTCCAAACCAACAGATTTGGAAAATGCATATGCATTCCTATGCAAATTCCAAAATGCGGAAACCGCACAAAAACAAACCAAATACGATAAGACGCAGAGCTTTCAGAATAAACAAAACAATAATTTCAAAAACGTTGGAAAACCAACACAAACTAACCAACACACTCCTCAAGTGTACAAACCAAACAAGCAATCGGACCGATACAAGCCGGTACCGATGGAAATCGATCCATCGCTAAAGACTCGTCAAAGCAAAATTTACAATCATGATGCAGGACAAGTTGAATCACAGAACGATGAAAACGAATCGGAAGAGGAGGAATCAGAAGAGGAGACAAATTTTCAGGTTGCTACCCAACAATGCCCTCCGAGATAAACGCGATAAATGGTTTACCATTTGTCACGATTACATTACCAACCGGAAGTCAGGCAAAACTACTTATAGATAGTGGTTCGAATAAAAATTTCATCTCCCCAAATCTGATTCCTGCACGACTTCAGAAGCCGTGCCACCATATTGAAGTAACTAACAGCAAAGGCAAACATACTGCCACACGCAAGTTCACCACAGAACTTTTTGGGATTAAAAGAAAAATCCATTTTTATCTTTTTAAATTTCACAAGTTCTTTGACGGAATACTGGGATACGAAACCCTCTCAGACATGCAAGCAATGGTGGACGTCGCTAATAACAAGTTAGTTCTTCCACAGAAAACAATCAGTATGAACATCCGCACAATGGGATCACCGGAAATTACAGTCAATCGACACTCAGCGAAGATGGTTAAAATTCCAGTAGATAAACAAAACGGGAATGTCATCCTAAGAAGAGACATAAAAATCGAAAACACAATAATTCCCGCTGGACTTTATGAAGCAAACAACGGATACATTAATGCAGTTGCTTCAAATTTTGGTGACTCCGTAACATTCTCATGGACAAAACCAGCAAAAACCTTTGCCATTAAAGACATAGTCGAAATTAACAATAATACATCTATTGTAGGTCAGCAATCATCATCCATAGCCATCTCAGAATTAGAAGGTCTCATCCGACACGATCATCTTAATCAGGAAGAAAGACAGGCATTATTTAAGGTTCTTGGAAAAAACGTGAGTATATTCCATAAGGACAGTGAGAAACTGTCTTGTACCACAGAAATCCAACACCACATTAAGACCACTGACGAAATTCCAGTACACACAAAGACGTACCGATACCCACAAATACATAAAACAGAAGTGGAAAAACAAATGAATGAGATGCTAACAAACGGCATCATACAGCATTCCGTTTCACCATGGACATCTCCAATTTGGATAGTCCCCAAAAAATCAGATGCCAGCGCCAAGAAAAAATGGCGCATTGTCATAGATTATCGCAAGCTAAACGAAAAAACGATAGACGACAAATTCCCCATCCCACTTATCGAAGAAATTTTAGACAGACTAGGCCGTAGTATGTATTTCACTACATTGGACCTTAAGTCAGGTTTTCACCAAATAGAGGTGCACCCGAAAGATAGACCAAAAACAGCTTTCAGCACTGACAAAGGACATTTCGAATTTGTACGTATGCCCTTTGGCCTAAAAAACGCACCGGCAACATTCCAGCGCGTCATGAACAACATTCTAGGAAATTTGATCGGCACCTGTTGTTTAGTGTACCTAGACGACATAATTGTTTTCGGAAATTCTTTGCAACAACATTTGGACAACCTAAACAAGGTTCTTCAGAAATTATCACAAGCGAACCTCAAGGTACAATTTGACAAATGCGAATTCTTGCAAAAGCAATGTGAATTTTTGGGTCACATAGTAACACAAGACGGTATAAGACCCAACCCGAACAAAATCGAAAAAATTCTCAACTGGCCAACCCCTAAAAACACCACTCAGATTAAAGGATTTTTAGGATTGCTTGGTTACTATAGGAAATTTATTCGCGACTTTGCAAAACTCACAAAACCGTTAACGAAATGCCTTAAAAAGGATACGAAAATTGTACACGACGAAGAATTTTTAAATTGCTTCAAAGAATGTAAACAACTTTTAATTACCGATCCCATTCTTAAATATCCCGATTTCAATAACAAATTCATTTTAGAAACAGATGCAAGCGACTTCGCTTTAGGTGCAGTTTTATCCCAAAAATACGATGATGGGAAAGAACACCCAATTGCATATGCTTCTCGAACATTGAACAGTGCAGAATGCAACTATTCTGCAACAGAGAAAGAATTACTGGCAATTGTATGGGCCACAAAGCATTTCAGACCATACCTTTACGGCGTTCAATTTGAAATACGCACCGACCATAAGCCACTCGTATGGCTTAGACAGAAAAATGACCTAAACAGAAGGCTTTTAAACTGGAAATTAACCCTGGAGGAATTCGAATTCGAAATTAAATACAAAAAAGGAACCCTCAACAGTAACGCAGATGCACTTTCCCGCATACAAAACAATCATGACGTAACAATAATCAATAGCAACATGGAGATTAACACACATTCTTCTGACGACATGACACAACACTCTGCAGACACTGACGATGGCGATTTCATCCCATGTACCGAAAAGCCACTGAACGAATTTAGAAATCAAATAATCCTCAAAATTTCCACTCAAGACAGCATTGAAGCTACTACTATGTTTAGAAAATATCATAGAGTCACTATTAACAAACAAGTATTCAGCCCAGGTGTCCTAATCAATATTCTAAAAGAATATGCATCTACGGAATGCCATAACGGAATACTTTGTGACAAACATACGCTACTAAATTTACAAACCCTCTATAAGAATTTCTTCTCTAGAGCCAAAACATTCAAAATCTTTTGGACAGAAAAACTTTTAGAAGACGTTACAGACGAAATAGAACAAGACGCTATTATCGAAAGGCAACATAATACCAACCATAGAGGAATTAACGAAACTAAACTTCACATTTCCAGAAAGTATTTCTTCCCGGACATGAAAAGCAAAATAACAAAGTTTATCAACATGTGTAAACTCTGCCAAAAGTCTAAGTATGAAAGACGCCCATATAAACAGAAATATGAACTAACAGCAACACCAACAAAGCCGTTGCAAATTGTTCATATGGACATCTTCATAATTAGTAACACCTATTTCCTAACACTTTGTGATAAGTTCTCCCGATTAACATCAGCTATTCCTATAAAAACCCGTAACACAGTGCACATAATCCATGCACTGACCCATTTTTTGGCAAACATAGGAAAACCTTCCCTTCTCGTCATGGATCAAGAAGCTTCTTTTACCTCCACACCTGTGAAAGAATTTCTCGAAGAGAACGACATAGAATATCACTTCACAAGCGTTGGACAGTCCTCTTCCAATGGAACTGTAGAAATTGTCCATAGAACAATTAGAGAACTTCACAACATTATCAGTAACAAAGATTCGACAAAAGACCTGTCAGAGAAAGCAAAGATCAACTTATCTGTTGCTATCTATAACGATTCGATTCACTCTCAAACAAAATTAACCCCAAAGGAATTATTTTTTGGATATAAAAACGAAGATCCAGTCCCCGCAGACCTAGACGAAAGAATAAGACAAAAGGAAGAGTTTTACAAACAGTTCTGCGAGAAACAAAAAGCAAAAAAATTAAAAGACCTAGAAAAATTAAACCAATCTAGAGAAGAACCAGAACAATTTTCAACTGGGGACGTGGCATTCGAGAGGAAAAGGAATAACCTAAAGCATCAAGAAAGATACAGAGAAATTACAGTTCTTGACAACAGGCAAGCCAATGTCATCGACGGAAACGGAAGAAAAATTCATAAAACTAAACTAAAAAGAAAAAGAAAACGATAAAAAATAATTATGATAATAATAATTTACATTATCCCATTTCATCTTATCTTTTTAGGAATAAAAAAAAATGAAGACAGCAGTAATCTTACTATTATTAGCCTTAAGCGGAAAAGTTAGAAACTCGCAACTCAAAATGCAAGATCTAGGCAAAAATCCGGGAATATTCGCCATCAAGTTGGGAACAGCCCGAATCATCGAGAATTACCATCTTGTAATCCATAGTTTCAACATAAGCAAGTATGAGGTAATAGCGAAACAGTACAAAATTATTATCTCCGAGTTAGACGAAAAATTAGAAACGATCAGAAACCATTCAGACACTACGCAAGAGTCAAACAATCAATTATCGGATATAGGAAATATCCTGAGGCACAAGTATGATCAAATCTATTCATTGTTACAAAATTTTAAACCGATAGTTAGAAAATCTAAAAGATCCATTGACATCCTAGGATCAGTTATAAAAACAATCACAGGGAACCTGGACCATAACGATTATGTAGAAATAACGGATAAACTAAATGTACTGCGACATTCCACTAACAAGCTAATAACAGGAAACAACAGACAAGTAAATATCAACGAAAGTTTTGAACAGCGCATAAACAACATAACACAAGCGGCAAGAAGTCAGGCGAAAGAAATTCACGATTTCATCCGGCAAGCTGGATTTTACTCTAACGATCTAAGCGCACTTCAGCAAAAACTCCACCTGCACAACGTCATCTTCAGCCTCGATAATGTGAGGGAACAATTGACCACAATCTTCGAATCAGTACAGCTAGCCAAACTCGGAATAATTTCTAAAGCACTACTTTTTCCAAAGGAATTGGACTTTATCATACACATACTTTTGGAAGAAGGGCTCAACATAACGAGTTACGACCAAGCGTATGAACATCTAGAACCAGTAGCAATCCACCACGATAATCAATTACAACTACTGATAAAAGTTCCAAATTTTCGGAATGGAAGCTACCATATGTTAAGGATGGAACCAATTCCAATCAATCATTCAATTATACACATACAGTCTAAATATGTCGTTACCAGCAAACTAGAAACATATTTAATTGACAAATTCAACTCGATCGAAGGAGAATACATTATTAAGCTCACCAATTTACGGAATGTCACCAACAACGAATGCGAACATCAATTACTTCGTACCAACCAGAGTAAATGTGTGTTCATGCAACACAATAACAACATGGAAGTCACATACATAGAGAACTACGGTACACTCATTAAAAATGCTCGATCAGCAACGTTTGACAATACTTGTGGATACGAAAAGAAAAACATTACCGGTACATTCTTTGTAAATTTCAAAAATTGTTCAATCTTCATCAACGGGCTTAAATATTCCGAAAAAGAAATGCAGACAATAGCAAACCCGGACATCATACCAATATCCACGATACGAGTATCAGAAACAACACTGGAGTTAAACGAAATTCAGAACCTAACCAAATTGCATATAAATAACAGAGATAAAATCAGATACATTGAAAAAATGAATCATCGCATCACCACGCACCATATCATGAGCGGAACCATCGTCGTAACCGTAATTCTTATATTGGTAGCATATACTGCAAAAAAGATCAGCGGACTCCAAGAGAGAATCACGATTCGAGTCCAACCAAACCCGATCCGAGACGGCTCGATCTAACGAGGGGGAAGTTATGTGCCTGATCGCCACCAATGCCACCACCATGCGATCGCAACACACCGACGGTGCATCAATCCCAACACTAAAGCTGACGCAGCAGACACGCGCCGAATTGCCACAGACGCAACCGCGAGCGACCGGCGAGACATCGATGGCGTATCAATCCCGACACCGACGCGACGGTCTTGCTGACTCCAGATGACACCGGACCCCAACGCACGTGGCGTCACGTGGACAAGAGGTACGAGCTAGCGGCTCGTTCGAAGGCAGTCTTAGTACAAACTTCAGTCTTTAGTCAGGGCTCATGGAGGTAGGATAAGATTTAAGAATAAATTCTTTTTTTAAAACTCGAACCACGAGGTCACTCCCATAATTCACGATCGTCAAGTTTATTTTTTTGTGGCGGTGGTGAATGAACGCGATGCCTCATATCATATATCTCATTCTAGATTATTAAAAGGCACTTCATATTCTACTTCCTCGCACGAAAAAAGTGAGCTGTAAAGTGAAATTCACTGACACACCAAGTTCCTCAAGAAGGCCCTGCATTGGGTAACAGAATCAGCTGCCCTTCTTTAAGGGGGGGCTTCGGTATTTTCGGACCAAAAAAAATGCCCGTTTTTAACGATTTTTTGTGACGTAACACTTTCCACTGCATTTTTTTCAAGTAAGTGACATAATAATCTACAACCTTTGAAGAATATTTGGTATTGTTTTGAGCAACATTCATTGAAAAATGAATCCATGCCATCAAATTTAGGCAGTCGTGTCTTCGAAAAGATACTTTTTCCCGGTGCCCATCGTAGAGCTGCGTGATGGATCATTTGAAATATACAAATCGATATTCGTTAGAAAGATTGTAAGTTTATCTAGGTAGCCCCGGAGAGTTTTTGTTGATATTCCATTTTTTCGATTATTGGCAGACTTTTGAAGTTGGAAAAGTGATGGTTTTTGCGATTCTGCCATAAAAACGAACTTTACAGGTTTGTTAAAAAAAAAAGTATCAACAATTTTCATAAAATCTCGACGGGGTTACCTGGCAAAAAGTGTACAGATTATGTGTAAAAAATGTCAAAACGATCGGTCCAGTAGTTTTTACGGTACCGATGGGAACAGACACAAAGTAGCGAGCTGCATGGAGCCTTGCCTTAAATCGCGGATTTTCAAAAATCTGTATCTTTATCAGTTTTTCCTCGATTGATCCAAAACTTTTACACAATACTATTGAAAGGATCAGCTTTCAGGGAAAAATGTTAAAAACATGTGTCACAGATGAAAAATAAATACCGAAGTCCCCCCTTAAATGAAGAGAACACAGAAAGAGTTGAAAAAACATGTGCACAAATATGTTTTGCGACTTCCAACTGTCGAAATTACCTGCCTAACTTCCAGAATCCTACTCGGAATGGCGTAGAATTGTTTTTTTTTTTTTTTGAAGATAAACTGATAAACTCCCTGTTCCACATGTAATTTACCGAACTCAATTATCTGTCAAAGTTTTATTTTTTGTATCGCCATTCAAAATTTCTCTCTCTTGTTTTTCAATGCATACCTTACGCGCACTACACGACCCCCCACCCCCCCCCCCTCCCCTCTCCCCCTTTCATCCACAACAGCATCTGCGGACCTTGGGGCTATACGCTGGTGGGCGGTGTGGCCCAAGGACACCACGCCACCACCCCACCGTCCGGTAACGTTTCCACCACGGCCGAGCTGCACCCGTTCGCCCGGAAGTACAAACTGTTCTACCTCATCCCGCACCGGCTGGACCGGCTGCTCAAGCACGGCAACGGATCGTCGGAGCGTCCCGTCGGTGTGCGGAACGGCAACGGAACGGCGGCGAACCCGGGCACCACCGATAGGATGCTGCTGCTCGGTCCACCCCGGCCCTACCTGCCCCACGAACCATCGTCGGAGGGGCACAAGTTGCGCCACTTCACGCTCGGTGCTTCACGCTCAGCAACAGCGGTGCTGGATCAGCGGGACCCGGTGGGGCCACACCGCACCACGATGCGGGAACGCTCCACCCGGGACCGGTACTACATCTACGGTGGTGCCCGGTTGCCGGAAGGGACGGAAACCGAACCGGCACTGATCGACCGGCGGTTCAAGCGGCGCTCGGCCGTGGATGACGTGCTGAGCAAGAACATCACGCTGATCCTGGAGAATCTGCTGAAGCGGTACGAAAACTCGCAGATGCCAACGCACGGCCAGGGCGTACCGACGGTTGTCCAGACGAACATCCTCATCCGCAGCATGGGCCCGGTGTCGGAGCTGGACATGGACTACTCGATGGACTGCTACTTCCGGCAGTACTGGCGCGATAAGCGGCTCAGCTTCCACGGGCCGATCAAGAGCTTGTCGCTGAGCATTAAGATGCTGGAGCGGATCTGGCGCCCGGATACATACTTCTACAACGGGAAACACTCGCACGTCCACACGATCACGGTGCCGAACAAGCTGCTCCGGTTGAGCCAGGACGGGGAGATCCTGTACTCGATGCGGCTCACGATCAAGGCGTCCTGTTTGATGCAGCTGCGCAGCTTCCCGATGGACCGCCAGTCGTGCCCGCTGGTGCTCGGCAGTTACGCGTACTCCCGCCAGCAGCTGATCTACCGGTGGAAGGACGAGGACTCGGTCAACTTTGTGCCGGGCATGACGCTCAGCCAGTTCGATTTGATCAGTTTCGGCCAGAAGAACTACACGTTCATTCGGCGCGAGGGTGAGTTTTCGGTGCTGCACGTGTCGTTCAACTTGCAGCGCCACACCGGTTACTTTCTGATCCAGGTGTACGTACCGTGCATTCTGATCGTGGTGCTGTCGTGGGTTTCGTTCTGGATCCACCGGGAGGCGACCAGTGATCGGGTCGGTCTCGGTATCACGACCGTGCTGACGCTCTCCACCATCAGTCTGGATTCGCGGACCGATCTACCGAAGGTACGGTACGCGACCGCTCTCGATTGGTTTCTGTTGATGAGCTTTTTCTACTGCATCGCAACGCTGCTCGAGTTTGCCGGTGTGCACTACTTCACCAAGGTCAGCGCAGCGCTGTTGCACAGGGTTACTGGCATGAAGGTGTTACCGATTCAAAACACTGTAACTTTTTTTGTTCTGAAATGATTGCGTACTGATTTCAAGGACAAAATTGTTTTAGAATAATTAAATTTTCATAAAACTATTCGCTTCAGCTCGATGTGGCCACCTTTTGGCTCGTCTAGAGACTTCTAACGGCCCCGAAAAAAAATAGTTGATGCTGCACGAATGTGATTTTGCGGTATTTTGGCTCGGTTCGCGTCAAATCGCATTACATTAGCTCATCCATACTGGGGCTTATTTTTTTAGTCCACACCTTGCTCTCTAACTTGGACCAGACGGAATGGTGCTCCATCGGATTTGGGTCTGGTGAAATCGAAATTGAAGTAGTGGAACGAAATGAAGTGTGGAACATGATTTTTTTTTTCACCATTCTTGGTTCGCACGAGCTTTATGAGACGATTCCGAGTGTTGTAGGAACGTCCATGGTCTGTGACCGAAATGATTACGTGTCCACGGCTCTAAAGCACCTTCTGAAACATATTATCAATCACGTGTCGCTTTTTATTTGACTCCAGGATCGATGAAAACAGTTGAAGAGCGCCCCCATCAGCGGTCACAACGGTCCAAACCGCTTTATTGCGATGAGAAATTGCGTAACTAGTGGCCGTACTTAGGCTCAAATTTAAGGATGAACCATCGGGCAAGTAAACACGATCGCTTTTTATAGGCTATGGACTGATTATTTTGATTTTTTTTTTCTCATCGACGAACAGAATATTTGATAATTCGCCACGTGTCGTGCACTGCGCAACAACCCCTTTGCTCGTACCGCACCGAACTTTAGCTTTTGCTGCGGTGTAAGATTGTGTGCCTTTTTGGAAGTTGTAAGGCTCAACCTTGAGATCATTTTTCATTATGGGTTGCATAGGATCGAGCGAAATTTTCATATCTTTTGCGAGACCTTTTTATGGACTGCGACGCGGATTTCGTTGAATTCTGGCCATCAATTTCCGAAACCATTTCTGGCGATATTGCGCGTTTGTTTTGGTCCATTTTCATAGCGTTTTGTAATGCTATCAGGTACCATTGTATCGATTTATGGAGCGATACACAATCATTTTGATCATTTTAAGGTGACTAAGCTCACGAATTATAGCTGAAGGTTGTGATTTTCGAGCCAAATAAACGCCATCACAGCTGTATGTTTGAATTGCATCACGATAAAAAAAAAAAAATCTACAAAACATAGAAGCAAATGCTTTTGAAAGCTTATAAACAATCTATTAAACTATAATTAAAACAATTTTGGCGTCGATATTACGAGCGGTTTGAAAGATACAGCAGTGTGAATTTGGTAACACTTCATATCAGTAACCCTGTATTTGCGCGAAACTTGTGTGCCCCTGAATCCCCGGTTCTCTCTCTCTCTCTCTCTCTCTCTCTCTCTCTCTCTCTCTCTCTCTCTCTCTCTCTCTCTCTCTCTCGGTTTGTTTTGTTTCGTTTTCCGCAGGTTGGTAGCGGTGAGATCCCGCTGGACGAGGAAGAATGGGAAGATCTGGAGGGTGGGGACGAACTGCGGGATATGGCGACGTTGCAGCACCCGCACCTAGCAGCGGTCGGGGTCGGCGGGAACGTGAACGAGTCGCCCCGGCTCATTGCCGCCCGTCGCCGCAGTTCGCTCATCTGCCCGATCTACAACGATCCGGCGCACATGTTCAAACCGACCTCGTCCCACCTGTCGACGATGGAACGGACGACGCAAACCGAACCACCGAAGGAACCGACCTGGAAGCAGATTTGGCTCTGCTTTCTTGGTGACGATCAGTTCCGGCGGCGGCGCCAGCGTGAAGCGTCCGCACGTGGTAAGATTCGCTGGTCGCTCGATTGATGCCATTCACATGTTTTTGTTTTTGCTTCACATTTCTTTTCCTCTTTTTTTTGCTGGTTCTCCTGCGGTGGCAAGGCGGTGGCAATCGGCACATCAACAGCGTCTCGCTCATCGACCAGGCTGCCCGCATCCTTTTCCCCACCTCCTTCACCTTCTTCAACATCCTGTACTGGCTTGTTTACTACACCTACCAGGCCGACTTTACCTGGAGCCCGCTCAAGGAGGTGTGAATAGCGATAGGGGTGCAGCGGATCGAGCTTAACAACGATCTACCTCCCATTCAGCGCACCCAACGTCCCTGTCAACTCTACTTCCCGTTCCGTTTCAAGCTGTGTGAAGCTGGTGTGCCCGGCGAGTTCCCGAAGAGCGTTGCTCTGTAGGAAGCGCACCGTAATCAGTAGAGCGCAGTCTGCTGGTGCACCGCGCACAGAATCTATGCAAAAATGAGAGATATTCTTCCACTATCCTTTCACAGAGACAATACGAAACAAAAAAGGTGCTTCTGACGACTGTGTCTCTGTGCTGCACTGTTGCAAGCTACAGTTATGCGGGGGGGGGGGGGGGGGCTTCGGTAATTTTTGGCCAAAAGAAAGAAAGAAAAGGTATATTTTTGACGATTGTTTATGACGTAACTGTTCAATTTAATTCTTATGAGAGGGCATATTAAACGGGAGCTTCGGTATTTTCGCTCCAAAAAAAGGACCGTTTTTGACGATTGTTTGTGACGTAACCATTCTACATTATTCTTTCATGTAAATGACATATTAATCTACAAGTTTTGAAGAATATTTGGTCCTATTTTGGGGAAGATTGATCAAAAACTTCATCCATGGCATCAACTTTACGAAGGCACCTTCTGGGAAAAGGTACTTTTACCGGTGCCCTTCGTAGCTGCGTGATGGGTTATCAAAAAATACAAATCGATACTCGTTTGAAAGATTATAAGTTTGCCGAGGTAGCCACGGAGAGTTTTAGTTGAATTTCCGATTTTTCGATTTTTGGCAGATTTTTGAAGTTGCTTTTTACCATTTTGCCTAAGAACACGATTTTTAATGATTTGTTTAGAAAAACAGTATCCACAACTTTCATAAATTCTCGACGGGGTTACCTGGCAAAAAGTGTGCAGATTATGTGTTAAAAAAATCAAATCAATCGGTTCAGTAGTTTTTACGGTACTGGATGGGCACCGACTTTGAAAACGTTGGTTTTAGGGAAACGTTCTTCAAAGTTGCGCTCTTCAAAAATCTCTAACTTTGTCAGTGTTGCTTCGATTCACCCAAAAAGCTTACGCAATGTTCTTGAAAGGATTAGCATTCAGGGAAAAATGTTAAAAGTATGTGCCACAAGAAAAAAAACCGAAGCCCTCCCCCCCCCCCCCCCTTAACAGCATAAAGGCATAGGAAGGTAAAAGAGCGTTACTTAGGAATAGGTTAGGGAAAAACACACAAAAGAGAACTAGATTAATTAGCTGTTATTCTCATTTTAAACTAAGATCTACGGCGTTTTTGCTAAAATGGCTTTCTGCAATACGCATAACCACAAATAGTGGCTAGTGTTAACTTAGTGCCAATACCCAAAAGTGCCGCGGCGCTCCATGTCGTAGCATTAGACCTGCGCTGACAATTTCCGGCAAGGCTGACCTACAATTGCTTCAATTCCCCCGTCCCCCCCCAATTAAAAATGTAAACATAACTTATTACACGTAAAACGGAAATGCCCAAAACGTTTATTTCGTAGCCCATTTCTTATTGGAATCGAAACCTAGCATATCCGAGGGTGCTCAACATTTTTAAATCATGTTTCGAAGCAAAAGCATTCGGGATGACTTCACTCGGCTATTGCAATACATTTTGGAGTGGACGCACGGTTTACGGCCAGTATTTAGAAATCGCTTTCACATCGAACGCGCTTTTGGGGGCGCCAAACAGGCGCGGTTCTTTCAAACCGTGGTTTGTATCACATCAAAACGCATAGAAGTGATCACACGTAAAAATCCACGGCGCGTTTGAGGGAGCGTTTGCCTTTTTTCGAACCCCTAACAATCTACAAAACTTAGCAGGTTAAACATACGGCTTGTCCGTCATTATATATGTTTAAAAAATAACTTAGCAGGATCTGAAAGGACTGCGAGATCCTACACGAACAAAAAAGCGTTGCACTTTGTTTTTGCTATCAGCGGTAATCTTTGCTTTTGCGTGTGGATTAAACTATTAAATTAACAACAGGCTGCCTGTTGTTGCGCTACAGCAGAATTACATACAAAGCGTAGGAGAAGAATTAGGAAAATTATTCTACAGCATGATTTTGCCCGCGTGGTATAGTCACTCGACAGTCAAAAGCATACATATGCTTCATAATTTTGCTTCATATGCTCCCAAAACCACAATTTTCAATATTTTTTCAAAATTCAAACGGCATACGTCTTTTAACATTAGAAGGAACATTAACAGTATTTTTAACTATTTTTGGGGAGCTTTATTCGAGCGTGAAATCGAAAAAAAAAACATGGTGAGGCTATCATTATGAAGCATAGTGTATGCTCGCCCATGCAGAAACGAGAAAACTCATTCATAAACAATAAAGTAAATAAACAAACGTAGGAGCTCAGGATGTCCTTTCTGGTGCGTTCGTTCCGCTCCTCGAATGTGTTTCACATTCTGAAAAGGACCTTTCAGTGCCCCTTAACCGAGAGCCAACGGAGGGGCTATGGACGCCTCAACAATCACATCGGTTTTACACCGGCGCTTACGCTTCACGCAGCGGGTTCGTTATACAACCATCAACCACAGTGTGGCAAGTCAACCAAAAAGGTCACCAACAGTGGTCGCCGTGGTCAGCCTAGGAAATCGTCGATCGTCGACGAGGAAGAGGATGCTGAGGAGGCCGAGAACGAGACGACGGCGTACGACGATCTGATCGGTGATAAGCACAGCCGGCTGGTGAAGGTTACGGTCAATTCACTGCGTGCCGATTTGCTTCTGAAAGCCGGCCTAGGGATTGCGCGTAACAAAGTGGAGGCACTGTTCTACGAGAGTAAGATACGAGTTAACGGGAAGAAACTGCTGAAGAAAAGCTCACAGTTGGAGCAGGAGGACGAGATCGATGTGATCCGGGGTGTGAGTCCCAACAACCCGGACTATTTGATCGTGTGCCGCGTCGAAATACTGTCCGTAGAACCGCGCACCGAAAATCTAGTCGTTACCCTGCGCCGACAGAATTCCCTGGTCATAGAAAACTATCCAGAATCCCACAGTAAATAAGGTGCTTCGCGTGCTCGCAACAAATGGATTTTGTCCGAGGCAAACCGGACAAATTTTCAGTAGAGTTTAACAGCGTGTGTCCACATCGTGTGAGCGCGATTGCTGATGTGTATGCGGTGTTTTTTTGTTTTAAATAAAATCATAAACTGTACAAACATCGAGCCATCGCCATCGAGTAACTTTCTATATTTAAATGTATGAAGTTATTTAGAGAAGTTCTCGGCGAATGTTTGCGAAAAAAAACGGCACACTTAAAGTTATGCTGAAGGACATTTGAAGTTATGCTGACAGGTTCGTGCCGGTTTAAACACGATGCTCACGAAGTTCATACGATGAACGCTAGTTTCTTTATCAATTTAATTTCCATATTAAAGCATGATTTATGTTTCACTCCACGGAAACAATGAATAATAATGAGGCGCGTCATAAAATACAGCAGCATAATTGCCCCCGGGGAGCTTTTTGTAGTTCGATCCGGTGACTTAAACGCATTCACTGCTGCTCCTCCCACTGTGCCTCTGTGGTCACGGGTACCCCCTCCCCCTACGTCTGCGCGTACAAGCCGAGGCGGTCATATGATGCACTGAGCACTGAGAAGAAAAAAAAGGAAGGAAAAAGCAAGTCGTCCACCACCGTCGTCACGGGACAAATTGTAATTTCGCTGCTGCTTGGCTGGAGTGTTGGTCCCTGTTGCTGGTGCTGCTGGTTTCAGAAAAGTTCTGTTTTCCCGTCTTCACTGAAAGAAAGGAGACGCTGTGCGCACACACCCCGCAGGACCGCGTCAATCAATCGTTCCATCGTCGTTTTTTTTCATCGATCAGACGGAAGAGCCGCAGATTCGACGATGCCTGGATACATGTTCAACATTGACGGTGGCTACTTGGAGGGGCTGTGCCGCGGATTCAAGTGCGGTATCCTGAAGCAGGCCGACTACCTCAACCTTGTGCAGTGCGAAACACTCGAAGGTGCGTATTTACCTGGCCAGGACAGGCGAGGCCAGGGGTCAGGGAGCGGGATACCTGCTGTAATCATTACCCATCAGCCCCGCCGCCGTCGTTTCATCGTCGTCATCGTCCGTGCAGCAGCCTTTTTGGCGGTGTCCTTCTGCGTTTCAATCCTTTACCCATTAGCTTTGTCGCCAAAGTGTGTATGTGTGCATGTGCGTGTGCTAGCAGTAGCAGCTGTGTGATAATATGGTCGGCTGATAGAGCTTCTCATCCTACTACTCAACCGCCCCCCCCCCCCCCGCCCTCCCACTGAGCGCATGACAGGCCTTGCTGCATCACACACTGGGTCATATGACCGATCTTTTCACTGAGCGCGTTATGTCGGTTCCATGCGAACCGTGGCGCTTGCCGTTTTGGATTGTTAACCACCGATGGCTCTAGGCTGGATAGGAGGCTGATTCGCTGGTGTGGGAGGATTCCAACATTTCCTACAGCCAATTACCATTATGAAAACTCTCCGGGGAGAGGGCGAGAGAGTTTCGGGCTGGGCTGGGCTGGGCTGGGCTGGGCCACGAATCTCCTCAATTAATGGAGCCTCGCTGCCGGGGCTGCTTTATCCTCACAGATCTGAAGCTGCATCTGCAGGGCACGGATTATGGTCAGTTTCTGGCGAACGAACCGTCACCGCTGGCGGTGTCGGTGATTGACGACAAGCTGCGCGAGAAGCTGGTGATCGAGTTCCAGCACATGCGCAACCACGCCGTCGAGCCGCTGTCCACCTTCCTCGACTACATCACCTACAGCTACATGATCGACAACATCATCCTGCTGATCACGGGCACGCTGCACCAGCGCCCGATCTCCGAGCTCATCCCCAAGTGTCACCCGCTCGGTAGCTTCGAGCAGATGGAGGCGATCCACGTGGCCGCGACCCCGGCCGAGCTGTACAACGCGGTGCTGGTCGATACGCCGCTCGCACCCTTCTTCGTCGACTGCATCTCCGAGCAGGATCTGGACGAGATGAACATCGAGATCATCCGTAACACGCTGTACAAGGCGTACCTGGAGGCGTTCTACGATTTCTGCAAGAAGATCGGTGGCACCACCGCCGACGTGATGTGCGAGATCCTGGCCGTAAGTGGTTTCGCGTTTTAACGAGACCGAGCCGAGCGAGTTCGACGCATGTACCCGCATGTATTGTTTTGCCCTTTTTCGCCTGTCCTCTTGCAGTTCGAGGCTGACCGGCGTGCGATCATCATCACGATCAACTCGTTCGGCACGGAGCTGTCGAAGGACGATCGGGCGAAGCTGTACCCGCGCTGCGGCCGCATGAACCCGGACGGTCTAGCGGCGCTGGCCCGCGCCGACGACTACGAGCAGGTGAAGGCGGTCGCCGAGTACTACGCCGAGTATGCCGCCCTGTTCGATGGATCCGGCAACAATCCGGGCGACAAGACGCTGGAGGACAAGTTCTACGAGCACGAGGTCAAGCTGAACATGTACGGCTTCATGCAGCAGTTCCACTTCGGCGTGTTCTACTCCTACCTCAAGCTGAAGGAGCAGGAGTGCCGCAACATCGTCTGGATCGCCGAGTGCGTCGCCCAGAAGCACCGGGCCAAGATCGACAACTACATTCCAATCTTTTAAGCACCCTTCCCGTTAGATGTGCCTGTCCATATCCTGCCCCTTTCGCCGGTCGCCGGTCGCCGGTCGCCACCGCCTCGGCACACGTCTATAACGATAAACATCCTTGCTCCCTTTCCGTTATTCCTGTACCGTTTGTATCTATGTACTGTGTACTCCACACACATCTCTCTCTCTCTCTCTTTCGGCACACTCTTCCCCCCGCGGGGTGGCTTGGCAGGCGGCAAGGGCAAGCACTGGTGCGGTGTATGTTTTTTTTTTTTAACTTTCCCTGTTTTGTTTCGATAGACCCTTTTGTTGATGATTGTAATGTATAGCTTCAATTACGCCGGAAACCCCCACGGCCGGCCACGTAACGTATTTGCAATATCTATATCTTTTCATTCGACCTACACACGCAGGCACACACACCCACACACACAGCACCTGCGTGTGGCAGGTATTAACTGTACAGAGTCCCGTGGTTCGCCGAGGGTTTAAAAAACGCGGGACATCCGGTTCCCCGCGGCCCGTACTAGTTGTTGTACCGAACAAGGTTCGAAGGAGCGGCTGAGGTGTGCATGTATTTTCGATGCTGCTGGCATTAACATAAAACAAATAATAAAGCATACTGTAGTTATCCCCAAACAGAAGGCGTGCGCGCGCCATTCGTTGAAAAGCATTCGCGTGATCGCGACTCCGTGCCAGTCCGTGTGAATCCGATCACGTGACCGCTGCGGTGTCATGACACCTCTCGGTGGGTGGTGATTGGTTCTGTTTGCTCTTCTTATGCCCTTTTATATCCCTTTACCTCCCCTTCAATCATAAACCTGCTTCTTGTCTTCTGTTCTCCTTTCAGGGGGATTCTGTGTGGCGCCGCGTCACGGAGGAGATGGTTTCTTGTGGTTCTGGCTTGGAAATGTTGGGAGGGCTCGTGAGCACGTGTCGTGTTCCACTCGGCGGTTGGCACTCATTTGAAAAAGTCAAGGATTTTCTTTGATACATACATTTGAGGGTTTATAATTGAAATGTTTCAGTCGCGTTTTGAAAAATATTGCGCCGAGAAAGCACCACGATCTCGGAACAAAGCGGGGGGTCGTACATGCTTCTTTCCCTCCCTCCCGTTTTTGTCTCATCTCCTGCCAGCCGTCCCCCCCCCCCCCCCCCCCAGCACATCCGCTCCGCGATTGTGCTGGTTTATCTCGCTGGCCCCGGCACAATACCGCACCGGAACCGCGCCTCCTAATCTTATCGTGAACTTCCTCCACCACCACCGAGTGCGATGAGCACGAAAACAACATTAATCGCCAGTAAAAACCCCACAATTAGAGGCCCGTGAAACGGGGTGGAAAGGGCTCTTTCAAGGATGTTTAAAGCCCGGCGCATGTTCGCCTGCGAGTGATCCGGAATCCGGCGGTGATCTCGATTTCAGATCGTCCATAAATTCGATTGAAGCAGGGCAGGTCCGTGGGTTGATGGGTGTGTGTCGGCACAATTTTGCATTTATTTATAATTGGTGTACCGCGGCTGCTCACGGATCGGGACAGAAGTTCTCCCAATCGGCCGGGAACACGCACAGCTGCAGACCGTAATGGAACAGTGTACCGCTGGCGCACGGGCGCAGCTGGGCCTGCCAAAAGCCGTTCGGCAGCGGAACGCACTGATAGAACGATGACCGGATGGTGGAAGGATACAGGCGGGTGTCTTCGCGCTCGCAAATCGGTGGCTGGCAGAGTTGCCACTCGCCCGGTGTCGTTGGGGTTGTTGGCGTCGTCGGGGTTGTTGGCGTCGTTGGCGTCGTCGGCGTGGTGGTCGGTTGCTCCGTGTCACCACCGGTCGGGCCAGGCGTAAGCTCATCGAACGTACACTCCAACGACCAGTGGCTGGACACGATGCAGGCCTGGGCACGATCGCTGTACAGCATCCCGACGGGGCAATCTTGCTGAACCGGGGCGATTCCACCCGTAGCCTGTGGGATGCACTGCAGGAAACGGCCGGGATCCGGGTCGGGCCAGAGCCGCTCCACGTCCTGCCGCGTACCACACTGCACCACCGGGCAGCGCGTCACCGGCAGTGGCTCGGTTGGTTGATCCATACACGCCGACTCCCAGTTGGCCGGCACGATGCACTGCTGTCGCGCGTAATGGAACAATCGGCGACCCTGGCACGGTTCCTTTACCAGCTCCCACGATACGCCCCCACCGGGCATGCACTGGAGGTAAAAGTTGGGATCCTCGAACGGCCACAGCGTAGCCCGATCCACCGCCGTCACGCAGCTCGGTGTCACGCAGTCCACACGCTCAGCGTGACCAGTGACCGAGCTACCGTCCGACAGGCACGGGACCAGCAAGCACAACGCACCGACTAGGAGGCAGGTGCCCGACCGCCGATCAAGATTTTCTCCCTTGCTCATCTCGTTGCTTCGATTGCTTTCACTGTGCTCCGAAAGTACACCGTTCGCTCGCAAACTCAGCGAGCCACTAGAGCCATACTAGGGTACCACCAGTCCAGGTGCGGGCAACTAATTATCGTAAAGCCGCTCGATCGATCGTAGCAGCCCCGCCGTTGGTACGTTCCGGCCAATGTAGAGCGCATGTGTATTATCACACCTTGACCGCCATATCTTTATAGGTTTACGGGACACCGCCCTTGATAGGGAGGATGAAGGGAGGAAGCCTTCTGCTATCGATCCCACGATAGCCACGGCGTGCTATCATGCTCAGTCACCACCAACACCTAGTTATCAACCGGAACCTATCGTAATTCTTTCCCTGTTATTGTCGTCGTCGTCGTCTATCGCATCCCCTCTCTCAGCGGGAACGCTCTTCATTGCGCCACGCCGTCCATTATTAAGATGCATTTTATTGACTAAAACAAAGACACAACCCAAATCCGCACACAACACTTTACGCGGGACGAATGGATGGACTGTTTTTTTTCCATGCCCTCGAGCGTGTGTATCCTTTTTCTGCTTCTCACCTCATCTGGTTTTTGTTTTCTCTCCTCTGACTAACTTCTGGCCGTACTCATCCAGCAGCATCCAGTGATCACAACTATTAACGACGGTCTGCCCTCTCGTTTGTCGCTTCTCCTACTGCTCCTCCTACTGCTGCTCAGAACGATTGGGGCCATTCTTTTTTGGTACGCGGGCTTTAAGGAACTTCACTATACGGCTTAAGTAACTAAGCACTAAGTACACACGGACTAGGTTGTTTTTGTTGTTTCAAATCAGCATATCATCATCGGTGTCGTTGGAAACGTCGGCTGCGTTCAGCAGCAGGCTCGATACCTCGTTGTTATCAACCTGCAACGTACGTGGGTTAATAAACGGTGGTCACGATCGCCGAGCGTCACACTTACCCGCGTGTAAGCAGTGCCCCGGTACTCGTGGTTCCGCTCAGACTGGCCCCGGAGGTGGCGACACGTCAGGAATGCGACCAGCGCCGGTCCGGACCGGCGACGGTACTCCGGTTTGCGCCACACCAGATACGTGTGGACCGCGGACACCACCACCAGGCACACACCCAGCGAGATCAGCACGATACCTGGAAAGGGAGAGGGGGGGGGGGGGGGCGGGCACTGTGAATTAGTAGCCGGATCGGAAGCGATGGCCACAAGGCTTACCGAGTGCGTGGCCACCAGCAGCACCCCCCTCGCCACTAGGGTGGGCTGCCGCTGCTGGTGTTGGAGTCACCGTTGGATGCTGCACTGTGGTGCCAGTGTCCGGGCTCTGGTCAGGTGGTAGGAGGGGTTCCACCGTCACCTCCTCGTTGATCGTTGGAGCCTCCCGTCCTACCAGCCCACATACCGCCTTGGTTTGCACCCGCCAGCTTACCTGACACTCGGAATCCTACAAAAAAAAAAAAGCGAGAGAGAACGTGAGATTGTTCGATTGTACAGGGTGAGGCAAAAAGAAACTGCAACACACTTAAAATGCCATATCTTTTTCAGTTTGGTTTGGATTTTATTTGAGTGAAACCAAAAAATGCCGGGAATTTCATACTCTTTTAGAATCAGTTCAGTTTTTACCGGCAGGTTACTTTTTGCATTAATTATGGTCTTGAAACCGTAGAAGAAACCATCGCTCGTTGCTCGCAGGGAGCTTTGTGGGATGTTTGGCTCATTCTAGGAGACGCGTTTGCATAATCTGTTTAAAACTATGTCATTTTTTAGGTCTAACCTTGTTCTTCAAAATGCCATAAACAGAGAAGTCCTACGCATTTTATGTCCATAGATATTGAAAGCCAATGAGACATCGAAATGAAGTGTGAAACGTTCTTTTTTACGCCCATCTCATGTCTCGCTGTTGCTTTACAGAGTTCTCTGGCAATTAAACACCATCATTTCGTTTTTTGTATTTTTTTTGGTTTACAATCTCCAGTATAACGAACGTGTTTCTCATCGAAGTACTTTCTGCCAAGCGGCTAAGGTTTCTTCTACGATCTCAAGACCATAATTCATCCAAAAAGTAACCTACCGTAAAAAACTAAACTGATTCTAAAAGTTTATGAAATTCCCGACATTTTTTGGTTTTACTCAAAAAAATTCAAACAAAAATGAAAAAGTAATGGCGTTTTTTTAAACTGTGTTGCAGTTTTTTTGCCTCACCCTGTATGTAAGACAGAGAGAGAGAGAGAGAGAGAGAGAGAGAGAGAGAGAGAGAGAGAAAAGGAATGTAGGATCCTGCTTTTAACAGCCGGTTATCGGCGTGCGCTGCGCAGAGCACGCCAACAACACACCCGCGGCCCCCCCCCCCCCAGTTGGCACTTCCGGGGAGGAGAGGGAAGCAGCGCCATGTCTCAACACTAATGGGCCCTTGCAGCAGCTCATCTGCATCATGCTCCGCGCTAATGGCCCGTCTCTCTTCTTCTTCTTCTTCTTCTTCTTCTTCTTCTGCACCACCCACCACCGCCGCCGTGTAAAGGGGGATGTTCCGCCATATCGGTCCCCCCGTTCCCCCCCACCCCATCGATGACATCTAGAACAACAACCAAAAAACAAAAAAAAAAGGGGGCAAATCGAGCGAAAGAAAGCAAGGAAGATCGTATCACAATCGATACCGGGGGAACCGTGCTGCTGCGTGCGCCACTCCATTAGATAACCCAGTGGAACACGCCGTTCCATTAGTGAAGCGCAACTGAGAGGGGACCCCCCCCGCTCTGTCCCCTGTTTGGGGTGCTAAGGGGTATAAAACTTCTATCCCGGCCGGACCGCACACAACACATTCTCTGCGCTCCCGTGGGTACGTGGTCAAGATGAAAGGTAAGGATTCTTCGTGACCCACGGGGGGGGTGTCCTTTTTTTTTTTTTTTTTTTTTTTGCCAGGCCGGGTTCTAAGGGTTGTTGCCTGTTTTTTTTTTTTTTTTTTTTTGCTGCGCATCCCTCGTCCGGACAGACACACTACTACTACTACTACTACCCGCACTGGTGGTGGCCCTGCTGGCGGGGGTCACGCACGGTGGCCGGTGCGTCCGGGACAACACGAACGGTGAGCCGGGCTGCAAGACGAAGGAGGAGATCGACCAGCGGTTCTGGCGCCACAACTTCGATCCGACGCGCTACTGGGAGTGCACCCGGTTGAACGAGGCGGCCGAGCTGCGCACCTGCCAGGACCAGGCGTTCCACCCGTCCCAGCTCGAGTGCGTCGACTGGGACAGCTGGGAGTGGGAACCGGTGTGTGCACCCCTTAGCCGGCCGACACTGAACTGAAGGAGGACTGCGCACGGACTGTGGCTTTGCGCTGCACGTTGCGTCGCTGCCGTTGTTCCAATAAACCAAGCGCCCCAATCAACAAACAATCAACAACACTTTGTGTCACTGCCCATGCCTCTGTGCGCGTGAAGCGTGCAACTCTCTCTCGCTCTCTCTCTCTCTCTCTCTCGGGGTCGTGTTGTGAGCGAGTGGGAGCGCGCAATACACGCCGCCAGCCAGCAGCTTTTTATGCTTTATTTTCTATTGCAAAATTCCAGCGAGCAAAAACAAACACAAACACAAAAAAGGGAACCGCAGGTCGTCAGCACGAGCTCCAGTCGGTCGCGGTAACGCAGGCCTGCCGGGAGAACTGGAACAGGGTGCCGGGGGCGCACGTCTTCTGCTCCGTCATCCAGTAGCCGGTCGGGGCCGGGCGGCATCGCACGAACTGCGTCGCGTCCGGTGCGGCCCACAGCGTGTTGAGGTCCTGCTGGGTGACACAGCTCGGCACCGGACAGTTGACGTTCATCGGGCGTACGGTCCAGCCGGCAGCCAGGGTCCACAGTGCCACCGGCGACACCACCAGCAGCAGCTGCACCAGCAACAGAGGAAAAGAGCGAGCCATTTTCCGGCACACGGCGACGACGACGACGACGACGAATGGCGCTTGGGCGAGAAAGAGAACGGGGATCGAGGCGGCCAAGGATCGAGAGCTTATCGGTGCGTGCTCCGTTACGAACCGGTGGACCGGTGGTCGGTGCGCGCTTTATATCGCGCTTTGACAGACTGGAGACAGGGGGACGCCCCAGTGATGTGTGTTTTATATATATATTTATATCTGGGGCACCATGTTCGTGGCTGACAGGTGACGAGCCGGTGAACATGGTGCCCAGAACGAGCGCAACGAGTGGATCGATCTGAGAGCCAATCTATCACTCCTACCGGACAGCAGTTAGCATGCGCTGGAAGATTCGCGACTCGCGGTCGCCCGTGCCCTGTCATCGGCCATCGGCAGACGCATGCATCATTGTCCTACATTGTCCTGGGGTGCGAACGGAACTATTGTGGACCCTGCTTTGTGGACCAAAGCCGATACGATAGCAACGTTCCCAGTAAAGAAACCCTTCATTTTGGGGGGGGGGGGACTTGTGGTGACTCTACACAAAAAAAAAAAAAAAACAACATGCACCGCAGCAGCTGCATCTTTGGTAGGCATTTTTACCGCGAATTTCCGCCGAGAACAACGACAGCAGCAACTTGGAACTGGTGGAAAGTTTTGCTGCAATCATAACTGTAAGGTATTTAATTTTTTGTTTTGTTGTTTTCTGTGACACATACCTTTTATTTCTACATTTTTTTTCCCCCGTTAACGCTGATCCTCTTGAGCAGGCTGGGCGTAAAATTTGGATGAATCAAAGGAAAACTGACAGAGATATGGATTTGTCGGGGAAAAAACAAACAGCGCACGCTACTTTGAAGCGCGTTTCTCAAACCTTTTCGTTTTCACTGTCGGCGACGGCCATCGTACCGTAAAAATGACTGGACCGCACACCTTTTGGATTTTTTTTTAACATATTATCCAAACATTACTTTCCAGCTAGTCCCGTCGAAGAGTCACTGAAAACGTTGATACTTTCTGTGATAAAATTATTCTGTAACACTCGTGGTAATCGTGAACAGCACCCGAACAAATACTGATTTGTATGATTTCAGTTGAACCATCAGGCGGCTACGATGGGCACCGTTAAAAAACGTACATTTTCCAGGACACGTCTTCCGCTAAATTTGATGCCGTGGATGGAATTTTGGATCCAGCTTCTCCACATTGCAAACAAAAGTTTTTGAAATGTTGTATTTTTATATGGCATTCACGTGAAAAATGTAAGTTGAAAGGTTTTACCAGAAAACATCGACAGAAACGAACCATTTTTTACACTCGAATTAACCTTAGTCCCCCCCCCCCCCCCACCCCATCCCCTAAGTACACTTGGTGTTTTCCTGGCCAACTCAAGGCTAAGATACACCAATCACCAGTCCTTGGACAATGCTGGATATAGTGATGGGCGCACCGGAATCGCACCCACGAATTCCACTCCGATTCCACGCCTGCAAAAAACGGAGCTCGATTCCGAGCCCCCCGAGTCGTCTCCGACCCAGATCGATTCCGGGAATTTCAGGGGGGGGGGGGGCAAGTGCGGCGCACCATTGACCGTGCCTTCTGCTTTGGTACGCTATTCGCAGCGTAGTTGTGGATTGTTTTGTTTTAGCTTACGACTTTGTTTACGTTTTCGCAGTCTACCTGCGCTGCTGGGCTCCCGTCTAGTAGAGCCATGGTCACATGATGAGGGAATTCCCCAAACAATTAAACGTCGATCGAGACCATTACAGTACAGCGAGACGCCATCGACCGCTCAGCCATCGGCGCCTGGCGCCTCTCGATTCCGGGAATTGAGTCTTGGAGGGGGGGCAAGTTCGGCGCACCACTGTGACTGCTTTCTTGTCTGCTTCGGTATAGCCGTTTGCCATTTGTGCTTCTTTTGCATTGAAGAGGAGTGGGCGGCTTTTTTGTTTTGGCTTGGTATTTATTGACCGTGAGAATTTTGAGCTATTTGCTGTAATACTCAACAACTCTCGTTGTTTTATAGAGGGAATACAATAGAAAGGTTTTAGTTCATTTATGCAGCTTAAAGTTGCCCGTAAACTGCTCATTGGTGCAAGCGATCTGCAGTTGTGGTTTGAAAACGAAAGATTTCATCACGGGAGGATCCATGAACGGTCGTTTGTGGATAGAAGAATGCCAGGAAAAGATCCTTCTACCTTTTAGTAAGTCTCACAAAGGTCCTTCTAAGTTCTGGCCCGACTTGGCAACCTTTGCCATTGCGGCACGGAGATCATAAATTGGTATCGAAACAACAGCGCGGTGTCGTCCAATACAATTATATTGGGCTATTATCGAACAAAAACTAAAGAAACAAAGATAAAATGATTAAAAATCCAGCTGTAATGTACAAATGGGGGGCAAAAAAATGGCCTGAATGAGACTTCTTCCACCACTGTGCAGCAAATGATGTGTCGCATAACACTAAAAGTGCGTTAATTCATACGCAACGTGGCACAATCATTTAATCGCTATTTATGTTTATGGCTAGCTAGATAGAATGCCTACAAAATAACACCGTTCTCCATTTGTTTCCAGCTTATTTCTGGCCTGAGTGTTGTAAACTTTTGAGGCAGACAGACGGGCAGCGCCCAGCATCAGCCCAATGGCCAGTTACAGAGTGTGACCCATAAAAAAAAATTGATGCTATGCTTTCATTGCTCTGTTTTGGAACACCAGTATGGCATTCAGGGGGTATTGGTGTATTCGTGAGGCTCACATCTATCAAATGATGTATGCAAAATAGTCGTGCAATAGATGTCTCCTCTGAACAAAAAAGGTTCTCAAAGGCGTCGAGGTGTCGCGAGTTTGCTTCGCGCGCAAGAAAAATCTCCACAAAGAAATAGTAGCGGTTCTCGGATGGAATCTTGGCATTGCTTACAGGACTTAAACGTTCTATTCATAAAGGACCAAGGTCAAAGAAAAACGGAAGCGTTTGGCAACGATCTGAGCGCACTGAAAAAGTGTTAAGATCGGCGAGAGTAAAAGTTAAGCGACATCCAGTGCGATCCATAGGAAAGCTTGCAATAGAGAGGAATATCTCAAGATCCTCCATGCATCGGTTGGCCAAATATGACCTCCACAGCAACTTCTAGCGCTAGCGTGAAGCGCTTTAATTTAATAGCTGGAAGGATAAATCATTTTTGATGTGAGCGATCGATGCATTTGTTGTCAGTTTCGAAGACGAAGAAACGGATTGTCGTGTTCTCTGAGGAGAATCTTGTCACGATTGATCCAGCAAAGGAATTTCTGCACGAAAAAAGGGGCTCATATCGCCCCTAAATACTAAAGATGTTTCAGAGAACAATTTTGCTATTTGAAGCAGCTGTTTCAAATGGTTTTAAAAATGCTTCCAGTTTTAATAAAATCACATGTGTTAACATGAATACTGTTTTTTTTTTTTTTTTTTTTTTTAAATGAAACACATTTTAGCATGGATTAACGCAAACTTTGACACACCAGAAAATGTCGAGTTTCAGCAAGATGGAGGCCCCAGCCATACGTTTAAACGGACTCTCAAACACCGTTGGAGGAGAAAATGCATCTTCGGGTCGAAAGATTTGTGGTCCCGTAGTTTTCCCGTATTCGTAACCGCTTGGAGAAAATAATTGTGAAAGCAGGCCGACAACAGTCCACCGCTTTTGTTTGCTTTCGATAAACAATGAAATCTAGAGCCAATTGAAATGTTTTGAAAAACATGTAGAAAACCTACAAAAAAAAAAAAAAATGTCATCATACTTCGATAAAGCATGTTAATTCTCATTTGTTACACCCTGCGCAGTTCATCTGCTGCTGCTGCTGCTGCTGCTGCCAGCCAGCCAGCAGTCGCAATGGGGGGTAGGCGTTGCGCTGGATGCATCAATTGTGTGACTATGACTATGAGTCGCCCCCCCCCCCCCCCCCCCCCCCCCCCCCCCCCCCCCCCCCCCCCCCCCCCCCCCCCCCCCCCCCCCCCCCCCCCCCCCCCCGCTCCGGTTTCCTGACGCGAATCATCGACGCGGCCCATTTGTTGACGGGCTGGTTGTCATTTGGACAGTCATCAGCCCTTGGGCCCCACCTGTGGCGCTTCCTGGGTGTTACGGTGTTTCCCTCCACCGCCAGCCCCACCGGCGCACAGGCTGATGAGATGACGATAAGAGCGGTGATAGCGTGGAAGGAAGTAAAAAAAAAAAAACAACAACAAAAAAAAAAAGCGCAGTGATACGCGGGTCTCACGAGCTTCTCTACCAATGTGTACATGTATTTGCCATTATCTAGCTTCCAGGGGGGGGGGGGATGCAGGTGCAGGTGCAGGTGCAGGTGCTGGTGGTGTGACGTGGTTCGTGACGCACACAAACACATACAGGCTCTCTCTCTCTCTCGCTCTTTCGCTCTCTCTGCCTTATCTATCTACAATCTACAAAAGTTTGTTTTTGGGTGATCGATTAGGGATGAAAGGGGGGTGGGGGGTGCTGTTAAGGCTTTTTCAGTCATCCAGTCCAGTCCAGGGAACCCGGCTCAACCGATTGTGGGGGGCGTCAGGATTGGTCCAGTGGCCGGCTCCCGGTGATTCCCATCACCACCACCACCACCCCGGAGCCCATTAAACACCGGGCACAGATTGATCCAGTCACCGTCCGGCACACACTCCTGCCGCCACACGTGGAACGCCTGGCCGACGGGGCAGGTGTACAGGAGCGGTTCGTACGTACGCTCCTCGCCACCACCGGCCGGCTGGCACGCGTACAGCAGCATCCGGTCGGTGTCGGGCCAGAAAAAGTTCCGCTCCCGTTCCGTGCCACACCGCGGTGCCCCACACACAATCGGCAACGGCAGGCTGGCCTCGGCCGGGATCGGCACCCGGAACAGACTGCACGCGTCCACCGGCGGAACACCAGCGATGCAGCACTGCTGCACAAAATCGAAGCTCTGCCCGCCCGGGCACACCTGCTGCACCGGTTCGTACACATCCGGCAGCTGCTGGTAGCACAGGTAGTACCGGTTCGCCTCCGCCGACGGCCACAGTACGGAACGCTCCAGGGCGCTGGCACACCGGGGACTATCGCACGTCACCGGTACGAGCGGTGTCGGATCGAAGTCCCCACTGCACGCACCCGGTACGGGTGGGACCGGGGGGACCGGGGTCGGTGGTGCCGGGTACACGGGACAAACGGACGGCGGCTCATCGCCGGCCGTCGGCACCCGGCAACACTGGGAAAAGAAGTGAAACGTTTGCCCGGTGGGGCACTGCGTCAGGACCGCACCGTTCCCCGCGGTGACCCCGCGGTCCGGGCACACGAAGTAACTGGCCGGGTCAAAGGCCGGCCAAAGGATGGCCCCCGTTTCCGCCGTCCCGCACCGTGGCTGATCGCACACGATCGGGAGGGCGGGCGTCGGATCGAAACCCTCGATGCAGACGGTCCCAGGTGCCGGTGCCGGTGCCGGGGCCGGTGCCGGTGCCGGGGCCGGGGCCGGTGGTGGTGGAAACACCGGACAAAAGTCCGGATCGTACCGCTCGACGGTCACGCAGTCCTGGTCGAGCGTGTTAAACAGGAGCCCGGCCGGGCACGGTTGCAAGGTGGCCTGCATCCAACCGGCCCCCGTATCGACGCACACGTAGTACTCGTTCGCATCGTTGGCCGGCCACCGGAAGCCACGCTCCAGCACCGTCCCGCACCGTGGCGCACCACAGATAATTGGCAGCGGTAGCTCGGCACCCGGATCACCGGGTGTTTCCGTCGTCCCCGGTGGACAGGTGGGGCAGCAGTCCGGGCACGGTGGATTGACCGGTGGGAGGGTCGGGTAGATCGGACAAATGTCCACCCAGTCGGTGGGAAAGACGCACTGTTGGCGCAGGAAGTCGAAGAAGAAGAAATCACTGCACCGCTCCGGTCGTGGTACCCACTGGGCCATCAGCTGGTTCCAGGCGCACCGATAGTAGAGGTCAGCGACCGTACTCGGCCACAGGAGGGCCCGCTCCGCATCGGACGTACAGCGGGGCGATCCACAGATCACCGGGATGGGCCACGGTGGTGGTTGCTCCGTGACCGGTGGTACTTCCGTTGCGATCTGCGTCGTCGTCACATCGTCCGGGACGAGGGCACACAGATCGATCCAGTCAACCGGGGCCACACAGCCCTGGACGGGGAAGTAGAAGTACTGGCCGGGTGGGCACGAGTCCCGGATCGGCATCCAGACGGCACCGAGGACTAGCTCGCAGCGGTAGAACAGTTGAGGGCCGTCGCGCGTCGGAAAGCGGATCACGTCGTCCTGCAGGACACCACAGTTCGGCACTAGACAGTCGGGGATGAACTGGGGTGGCTCACCGGTCACGGGTGGTGGTGGAGCGGGTGTTGGTGGTGGTGGTGGTACCGGTGTATCGGGGGGGTTGATCGGGGGTAGGGTGGGACCCCCATCGGGACCATCGTCCGGGCAAACGTTGCTCCAGTCCCAGGCGTGCACGCACACCTGCCCCGGGAAGCTGAAGAGGGTACCGGGGGCGCACGGCATCTCCTGCGCTTCCCAGCGCCCCGTTGGCATCGGGCGGCATTGATAGAAGTGGTCGGACCGGGGGTGCACCCACAGGGTGTTGATTTCCTCGTACGTGTTACAGCGCGGACCACCGCACGGATCCCCCACATCGTCCGGATTGCCCGTCGTCACCGGTGGTGCCGGTGTTTCCGGTGGTGCCGGTGTTTCCGGTGGTGCGAGCGTCGTGGTACCACCATCACCATCACCCTCGGTACCATCGCAAGCTTCCCACAGGTCCGGTTCGACGCACACCTGGATCCGGAAGTGGAACCAGGTGGCGGGGGCGCACGGCATCACCTCCAGCTGCCAGGTACCGTCCGGTTGGGGGCGACACTGGAGGAAGTAGCTCGGATCGACGATGCCCCACAGTGTTTCGATCTGCTCCTGGGTGGCACAGCCCGGCACCGGACAGAGCGCGTTGTCCAGTGGGTACGGGTTAACGCCCGCCTCCACCGGAAATCGGTGCGGTGGTTGCCAACTGGCCGCCCCTAAACCCACCACCAGCAGCAGCAGCCGCAGCAGCAGTACCACGTGCAACCCCGAGCCCCATTTGGTGGCCATCACTCACACACACACACACACCGCAGACCTCGCAGACCAACTCCAGGAGCCAGCCAGGACTTGGCACAACTGGGAACACCACAAGTACGCACACACTCACTCGCAGGGATTGCACCGGATTTTCGCTCGCTCTCTCGGTCGGCCGGTCTGTCTGTCTCTTTATCACCAGGAGTTTATCGCACCTTCCGCTCGTTTTTTTTTTTTTTACGTTACGGTCAAGTTCTTTGTCTCCGCGTCGAGTCAAGAAGTAGTGCCCCGGACACCGCACTGGTCGCCCAGTTTTATAGCTAAATGGCCCAGCGAGGACCCTTTGTGGTCACACAGACCCACCAACACCCCCCCCCCCCCCCCCCACAAAAGTCATCGCCAACGGTCGTTATGTTCCAATAAATCATACTTCAACTGTCAAACGCCAACACCACGGTTCCAACAAAAAAAAACACAAAACAGAAAAAAAAACACGAACACTCACTATCTCGACACCACCCTCCAGCGGATCGCGAAATCCCATCAGCCCCCCCCCACCCTCACCCCCCCCCCCCCCTGAAAATTCATCCCACTCCCCGGGCCCCCGATAAACTGGCTTTGTTTTGACTTGGATTGGATTTGCGGGGGGGGGGGGGGGGGGCGCTCGGTCTGGTGTCTCTTCTTCTACACACCTTTTTACCCTTTTTTTTTTTTTTTTTTTTTAACATGCTCGGTAGTAGCAACAGAAACATTTCTACAGAAAAAAAAAAAACGAAAGCTTAATGTCGTGTTTCGGATTTGAAGAAGAAGATAATTTGTTTATAAAAAAAAAAAAAGATACCAATTCGCCCGCTAAAAGGGCCGTAGCGTAGAGTAAAACTAACGTGAAATAAAAACAATGCTCGATGCAGACGATGGCCGATGCTGCACACGAAACTGAGCGAAATCGACATCAGATTTCTGACTTCGGTAGTTTCTGGTCAAAAAAAAAAAAATTCCCGTTTTTCACGATTTGCTGCGATTCAGCCATTCAATTTAATTTAATTGAGTGGCATATTAAACTGCAACATTTGAAGAATATTTGGTGCAATTTTGAAAGAGATTCATTGACAACTTCATCCAGGGCATCAACTTTATGAAGGTGCGTCTGGGAAAAGGTACTTTCTACGGTGCCCATCGTTGCTGCGTGATGGGTGATCAGAAATATACAAACCGATACTCGTTTGAAAGATTACAAGTTTATCCAGGTAGCCCCGAAGCGGTTTTGTTTCATATTCACATGTTTTCGATTTTTGGCAGATTTTTGCAGTTGAAAAAGTGGTGCCTTTTACGATTTTTCCAAAAAATAAAAACGAGTTTTAAAGATTTGTTGAACCGAAACGTATCAACAATTTTCATGAAATCTCCACGAGGCTACCAGGCAAAAAGGGTGTTAGAAAGTTCAAATCATCTTTAAAAACGTTGGTTTTTGGGGTGAAACGCGCTTTGGGGAAATCCACTGTATTTAAATAATCGGCTGACAGACAAAACAGCATTAAAAGGCGTTCAAATCGTGTCGTGAGTTGGATGTGTGTCAGGAGTGACCGCCAAGGAATAGATTATGCAGCACGGACACATAAAAGGCCTCTAAACTATTTTTTAAAAGAAATCAAAAGCCTTACTAGCGTTCTCGTGCTTCCTAGAGCTGAAGGACGATCTGAGTCGGATTGGCAGTAGAAAGCTGCTGTCCCGGCTGATGCGTCCCCGGCATGGCATGATTTGCAAGAAATAAAAACAATCCGATTCACCGATAAACAATGACCGATATCACATCGGTTGGATTAATAGGGGTTCCGTGCTGCAATCATCAAGGTACAAATGGACTCAAAACGATTCCATTTCGCTTTACCTTTTTGGCCACGATATTAGATTAAATCCCTGGCGACATCGGACATTCATGGATCAGAGTAAACGGCGTCAGATTTGAACCAAATTTTTACACTTAATACGTTTGAAATGTGTAGCAAAACAGAAAAAAAAACAAGAATGTTGAATTTGTTTCACTGGCTGTGGTGGGACACCCTGCAGTCCTAGTGTTCAGTGACGTGACGGAACCGCCGGGGGGGCCTTTAGGGAACTATTCTAGCAGCAAATCAACCAGCACACATGCCGAATTCTAGCACTGCTCTAGCGTATCCTGCAGCAGCAGCAGTAGCAGCATGCATGCATTCCAACATACATTCCGCGTCCAGCATAGGTGGGCTGATCCCCACTAACGACAGCAGCTGCAGTTGCTGCAGTTGCTGCTGAGCTGGTATCCAAAAATACCAGCCAAGCCAAGGCTACGGGGGGGCGGACACCAAAAATAGCTGGATTAAGGGAATATCGCCGTGGACGAGTACGAAGGAGGAAGGAGCGTTACCGTCACGCAGGCAGTCAGTCAGGCCCGTGCCATCGATCAATCGCTCAATACAGGCTGCCACACGATAAGCACGAACGCACGCACGCACGACAGGCGGGGTGCCACCAGCGAGGAGATCGATCGAAGACACGAGAAGCCGGCGCAGTGTCCTGCAACCGAAACAGGAAGTATAAAGTCCGGCGACAAGGCCCAGCACATCGAGCATCTTTGCAGCAACAACAACCGAACCAGCGAGGCTGGATAGGGAGGCCGTGACTAACACCCGATAACCGATCGATCAATCAATTGAGGAGCCCCAAATCACTGCGACAACGCAGGCAACCGCTACTGCTCTGTCACTTCTATCTCCCTCTCTCTCTCTCTTTCTCTCTCTCTCTCTCTCTCTCTCTCGCTCTCGCTCTCGCTGTCTCTCTTATCGCGCCCATTACCGTCAGCAGCAACACTGGCGAGCCGGTTGGATGGATCGTTTGTGTCAAAAATTGGCGAGCGGGAGAGACCGGAAACATGGAATCGGTTGTAGAGTCTGACCACCCCACCTCCACCACTCCACCAACCCCCTACACGCTACACTACGTAGACAAGACTAAGGGGCGTACCATTCACAGAACGAACAACTATGTTGGTGGGCATTGTTTCGCTTTTGGGGGAAACAGATTCTTTTCTTTTTCATTGTTTTTTTTTTTCAGCATGCATTCAGCTCGTAGAAAGGGTACTCCACCGGGTTGAGCTACTTTGCTTATTCTATTATAGTTATTCTACGATCCCTGACCATACCCTAACAGACCGCCAACAGATTCCTCAACATATTTGTTAACATCTTCCTGAAGAAGACTGCTTTTCTTCTTGTTCTTTCTTCCCACGTGATTCTTTCCTCCTGGCCAAACCTGGCCTTCACCTACCCAGGCAACCAACCCGCAGCAATGCAGAAGTGCATTTGCATAATAGGGGGGCCCCTGAAAATATTCGAAAAAATGTGGCGCGCATCAGGAAACTGTTTGTTTACCATTGTTTGAACCAACATAGTACTTCAACAGATGTTTAGCAGAGAAATTATTATCAATAAGAGGGCAATTAATGACACCAATTAATGTTCTAGGTCAGAAGCTTACAGTTGCTAAATTCGGTCGCCCCCGGAAGACGGAAGATTGATAAAATGGAAAAAAAAAACTCTTTTCAGAGACTTTCAGAGGCTATCAGTTTTGGAGTGAACTATGCCACAGAAGATCAGCACAACATGAGTGCAGGAGTGGATATGTTAAAAGACTGTCGTTTCCTAATCCTAAACTGAGCTGAATTGTTTTAAGATCACCCGGAACTGTTATGTTATCATGCTTAAAGAAGGCTGGAGAAGCAGTTTACTGTTTTTCGTATTTTATTGTAATCAACAATAGAAAGCATTTAATGAAAGGATGTGAAAGACATGTCAAAATGGAATACAAATGGAAATCCGGGGTAAGAGTGACCCATATGAATTGATAAACATGTATCCTTGCAGATGGGCTTTTACTTTTGTCGCAATCATATGATCGACCATCTTTCACTGAATGAATTTTCAAAACAAAACTATCTAACCAATCAAGCTCAAAGCAAGTGATTTGGAAAGAGGAAAGGTAGAGCTTCTAGCCAAAAAAAAAAAACACATGGCCTTTACGACCTAAAATGTCGAATTTACAGGCGAAAATGTAGAAAACCTTAGAGGTACTTGTCCAAAAACACTTTCTCTTTGACGTTGTAAATGCTCTAAATCTATATGGAATTAAAACTTCCAATGTGACGGTTATAGAAAGTAGACAGGGTGTAGCGTATCTGGTGCAGCAGACAGGCAGGCAGGCAGGCAGGCGACAGATGATTTGATTGCACCGCTGCCGCCGCCGCCGCCAGGAAGTTCGGGAAGATCATTCAGCTATTCATTGGTTTCGCTTGGTTCGCTTGATTCTCTTTTCCACGCACACTCTTCTTCTTGTTCTTTCACAGCAACGCAGAAGTGCATTTGCATAATATCGCCCCCCCCCCCCCCCCGCCCCCCCCCACCCGAAAACACATTCGAAAGAATGTGACGCGCATCACGTTCTGCCCTTCTGTTCGCCCTTCCTTTCCTCTCCTGTTGCTGTTGTTGTTGTTGCTTTTACAAGCAGACGAACTCTACCAGCACCTCCTCCTGTACGAAGCCATACCATATGGTGACACGCTTGACGGTTTGACCTTTCCCAAAGCAAAAACCAAAGAAGAGGAAGAAGAAGAAAAAAAAAACCCACCCTGCCCTGCCCAGTAACCCAGGGAAGTGGTGGAATTTTTGGCGGACGTGCCGGAAAGCCGGAAAAGCCCCCGAGCTAGCTAGGCTGCACCTAGCGCTCACCGCAGCACGTCCGCATCGCACGTGATTCGTACGCCCTTTTTTCGTTTTATTTATTAATGGAGGATTCCGGACCACAAAGGACCACAGGGAAAATGGAAAAGAAGAAGAAGAAGAAAACAAAACGTGCTGGCAAAGCGCAAGCACGCAAAAGCACGTCCTTCCGGTTGCCAGTTTGTCCTCGCGGCACAGCGCGCATCCGGTTTATCCTTTCCTCGGTGCACGTATCGGTGCACCGTTGCGCTTTTTGTTCGTGCCAGGGGCGCGCAGCATTAACGAAATCGAGGCCAAAACACGGGGGAACCACAGTGTGGGCTGTCTCTGGGAACCTGAGACCAAAGAAGCAGACTCCCGCACTCCGGTTCTCTCTCATTTTCCCCTTGTTTCCTCCACTTGTTTGCCACTTCCGCTCAAGTACGCCCCAGGCCCCTTCACTTCAACTAGAAGGTAATATTGTGCTAGGGGTGCGGCCGTTTCGGTCCCCTCGGTTTTTTTTTTACCCGTGCGGTCTCCGGAGACAGATACCAGACCAGCGGGTGGACGGACGCTATTTATGGCACGCTAGCACACGGGGAAGGGCGAGCAGCAGTAGCAGTAGCATTAGCAGCACCACAAATCTATTTATCTGGTTGTTTATGATACTTAAAAACCCTCGGGAAAGCTGGTCTGGTCTGGTCGGGCGCACCGAACACATCCGCCACATCGAGTGGAATCTTCCTTTAATTTGCTTCCAGCTTCCCAGCTGCTTAGCATCCCCTAGACGCGCACACATGCTCGGGGTACACCAGAGCCCACGGCACGTGCCTGACAGTGCCACGCTGGCAGACGATTTTACGAGAAACCAGAATCTTGAGTTCGAGACAAGACAAGGCGAGGGAGCGTCAACCACTCGATTCCAAACTGAAACCTTTTGCGAGGGGCCAGGAAAAATACTAATTTGAGGGTGGAGGACCCAGGCTCGCATAGGATCGCTGGTATACCATCTTCCCGATAGCACTTTAGAGTGGCGCGGTTCCACCTCGAGGGAGTTATGCGTGGACACGCAGCACACGTGCGGCGTTACGCGACCGTGAAACCCGGTCCCGGCGCGGCCGTTTAACGGGTCCGGGATTTTCCCGGCTGCCGTCAGTTTCGAGTTCCCTTCGAGGGGTTCGAGAAGATTCAGAAGCACCTTGAAAAAATATATACACTAGCCTAGGCAATGCTACCCGGCGACGTAGGAGATAAATGACGGATGCACTCGTGGTCGCTCTTTCGCTCAATAGGGGGGGGGGGGGGGGGGGAGCACGTGACCAAAATCCCTGCAGGATTGGAATATAGAGTGAAGCCAAATATTAAGCATATTAGCAAAAAAAAAAAAGAGAAACTAATGAGGATTCGGGCCACCAAAAACCAAAGAAACGTCGAATCAATCGAAGAAGTTGCGCCAAGTTCGCCAAGTTGAAAAGTGAAAAGGACGCACTAGCACTTTGCTGGACAAATACTACCAAATCTACTGAAAGTGAACAACAGGTAAGTTGTAAAAAAAAAAGAAGACAAATGTATCCGGAATGAAGAAAACGGGATTTCAGAATCTTCTAGAGCACCAACAGTACGCTCGGCGAGGTGGAAAACGCTGGTCGGTAATTTGTGGCCCAAAAAAAAGGCTCATTTTTGACGGTTTTTTGTGACGCATTATTCTTTCAAGAGAATGGCATATTAAACTACAACTTTTGAAGAGTATTCAGTTGTATTTTGGGGCAGATTTATTAAAAAACTGCATGCATGGCATCAAATTTTGGTAGGCGAGTAGTAGCAAAGGTACGATTTACGGGGGCGCAACGTATCTACGTGATGGATAATCAGAAAAATACAAATCGATACTCGTTTGAAAGATTACAAGTGTATCTAGGTAGCACCGTCAAGTTTTTGTTGATACTCCTATTTTTCGTTTTTTGACAGATTTTAGAATTTCAAAAAGTGATGCTTTTTGCGATTTTGCCTAGCAACAAGATTTTAAAAGATTTGTTGGAAAAAAAGTATCAACAATTTTAATAAAATCTCGACGGGGCTACCTGGCAAAGAGTGTAAAGATTATGTGTTAAAAATCTGAAACCAATCGGTCCCGGAGTTGTCTCTGAAACCAATCGGTCCCGGAGTGGCGCGTTACGTTGGAACCATGGAACCAAAGTCTGGCATCATCTCGCCGCCACCGGAGGTGCACTGCATTAAAATCCCTGCAACCGTGTGCGTCACCGTGTGTTTGTGTGCGTATATGTAACACGATACGTGAGCTCCGGTGTGCTTCCCATAGCGTCCTCGCCCTGGAAAAGGATCTGCTTTCGGTTTTCTTTTATTCCGTTTTCGAAATTAAAAAAAAAAAAAAGGAAAACAACGCACACATCAAAACAACCCAAATAAAGACAGCAATCGAAAGAAATGGAAAACGGGCCCGCTCGGCGCTGTAAGTACCTCCAAGCGGGCTCTTCCCGCTACCTGCTCGACCCGGTCCGTTTGGTTTATCGTTTTTTTTTTCTTTTTTTTCCTTTTATTTTGCTATCCCACAGCCGTCCCACGGCGGGCCCTATATCAAACAATCGTGTCGACCAACGCGACGCGATGAAGAAGCCCACGGGCGTTGATGATGATGATGATGATGAAGATGTACGTGGAAACGCTAGTGGAAGGAAGGGCAAAGTGAAGGAGCATGAGAAACCAGAAGGCGCACCGTAATAGCGTGACCGGAGCGCCGCCAAAGTGCCGAACTCGAATCGTGAAGGGCCACCGCCAGCACGGTACCTTTTTTTCCCCCTCTCCCGGGGAATCCTTTGGTATTAAAGCGATTCGCCGCCCCTTCGTATCCGTCCGGTACCTGCTATCCGTCTAGAACCATCACCCAGACCCGCAACAGGGCTGGTACCCTTGCCCTATAGCCTCTCTCGACGGCTAAGGCGGCCTTTTTTGGGTGGTATAGTCCACCATAATTACGCTGGATATGACTTAATCGTAATGAGCAGGCCTCAGGACGAAGATACAAGAAAACTGAAGAGAGAGAGAGAGAACCACAAACTCTGGCTGACTGACTGGCTGTTCCGGGAGCATATTAAAATGTTGCTGTCCCAATGATTACGAATTTTCACCGCCGCCGCCACCGCGACCTGGGTGGCATCCTTACCAGGTGTAGATGCATATGAAACCGACTTTTTCGTTCTAAAGCTATATCTACGCCAAAGGGAGCTGTAAAGTTAGTCTAAGTATTTTATTTTGTTCATTAGGCATCTGTTAAAGATAATCGGTGTGCATTTTTACTTATTTAACACTATAACAAATATTTTCATTGTGATTAAAGTGGCAAGTTCCATTCTCAAAAACTGCTATTCACCGACATCGTTCGTTTTCTGCCTCCATCTCAACAAATCGGCGGCCGAATCGCATCAAACTTTTATTGAAAGTTACGGTGGGCATGCTCTCTTTGAAACACAGTGCAAAAGTGTGGTTTTACAAATTTTAAAAGTCGTGATATAAATTAGAAAACCACCAACCATCGCAAATATTAGAAGTCATCAAATTGCATTCCTTATTGGCCAAAACGGGTCTTAATGATAATTAGAAGCAACAATTAAACAATTTCGACTGAGATTTGGGGAAAAAAAAACCGAGCAAAATATCAAAAAGCGTCAAAATTGGCCTATTTTGCTCGATGAAAATGCTCCGCCATCGCTCGGAATGTCGGCCAAGGACACGGTGCAAAGCCACAATTGGTAACAATTACCACTTGCCGCTTACCCACCAGACTTGATTCTATCAAATGAACATTTATTTGCATCGCTGGGGGACAGGTAATGTTGCCGAGCAGCGCTTCCTTTTGTTCGAAAATTTGGAAAAATTGATGGGTTTTTGAAAAAATGGTACAGATTGGCGGTTTTTTAGGTTAGGCATCCAAAACTTGCCTTAGATATTGTTGATATGTGTAGCTAACGATTGCCATTGACTTTGGGGGGATCATTTTTTCTCCATTTTCCAGGAAAACAGTGTTTTTTACGCAAATCAAAAAGGGTCGGTTTCATATGCATACACCTGGTACATATTTGACTGATCGTGGCCCGGGCAGCAATGGAAGGAAGGATCACTATCGCCTGTTAGTTCTAGCGAGAGGGAAGCCAGCATGTTACAACATTCACTTGGCAGGACAGGAAATGGAAGACACTCGGTGGGGGCCTAATCCCGCGACCACAAATCCCGGCTTTGATTTTGGAATCCATCCAAACACCCACAGGGCGGCGGCAAGATGATCGATTTCAAGAGGTTCAACTCGAGGCACGAGACTCCTGTTACAAAAGTGAAACCCTACAGTCACACCCGCCCGCCGCTCTGTGCTCTATCGGGTTCGTAAGTTCTGCGTCTCCCTGAATTCCGTGGAACCAGGACATTGATACTAGACTTGGTATAGTGTCACAACAATTCCGGTCGGGAAGACAGGAATGATTGGCTGCCATACGTTACTCTGTCTTACCAACAAAATCTGAAGATGCAAAGAAGATATTGAGCAAGCTAAGCACGCAGCAACAGCAACAGCTCTGGCAGCAGGAACCCAATGTTCAGCCAGTTTATTGCCGGTTGTAAGGTTTCATTCCGGGCAGAAGAAGCGCATCAGCCAGCGCATGTTCTGCTTATTCCATGCTCCCCTTCCCACCCCCTGGCATGAGCGCGACGACCGCGGAATGTTATAGAACCCCATCGTGCTTCTTCTTCTTCTTCTGCTGCTGCTGCTTCTTCATCCTGTTGCTCTCCTGTCGCTTCCCACAAACCCGACCCGGCCCGAGATCGACTCAGATTGCGCGATATTACGCGCAGTAGCCGACACTGGTGGCCATTGTGTGCGCAGTCGCCGGACCAGAGGTGCAAACGTTGCACTTTCTTCTTGCACTTCAAGCACGTAGCCGGGCGTGGACCACGCGTGCGGTGAGTTACTCGCTAGCTCCCGACGAGTCGCGACAAGTGAGTCTCATATCCGGCTCATCCGGCGCTCAGCCACGGGGGTAGACGTGTTTGTAGAACCATAGGATGCTGACGTTGAATCCGATATGCAGCATTTTACAGCATTCATACAGGGCTGAGCTAAAAATTGGTTGAGAGTTATTCAGCTTTAAGGGGGGACTTCGGTATTTTCGAGCCAAAAACGAGCCCCTTTTTGACGAATTTTTTGTGACGTAACCATTCAACTTTTTTTTTTTCAAGTAAATGGCATATTAATCTACAACTTATGAAGAATATTTGGTTTTGTTTTGAGCAACATTCGTTGCAAAATTAATCCGTGGCATCAAATGTTGGTAGGCGTGTCGTCGCAAAGGTACTTTTTACGGTGCTCGTCGTAGCGACATGACGGGTCATTTGAAATATATTAATCGATACTCGTTTGAAAGATTATAAGTTTATCTAGGTAGCCTTGAAGAGTTTGTGTTGATATTCCTATTTTTCGATTTTCGGCAGATTTTTGAAGTTGAAAAAGTGAAGCTTTTTGCGATTTTGCATAAAAACACGTTTTTGATAGATTTGTTTATAAAAAATTATCAACAATTTTAATAAAATTTCGACGGGACTACCTGGCAAAAAGTGTACAGATTATGCGTTAAAAATGGCAAATCGATCGGCCCAGCAGTTTCTACGGTACGGCGGAAACGTTGATTTTCGGGAAACGCTCTTCAAAGTAGCGAGCTGCATGGAGCCTGGTATGAAACGCGAATTAAAAAAAATCTGTAACTTGGTTACTTTTGCTTCGATTGATCCAAAACTTTTACATAATATTCTTGAAAGAATCAGCTTTCAGGGAAAAATGTTTAAAATATTTGCCCCCCAAAAACAAATCAAATACCGAAGTCCCCCCGTAAAATAGGGAAGCGCCTAACGCGAAACGAGTTTGCTTTGCCCACTGCACGCTGGCGAGTGTTTCTACACACCACAACCAAATGATTCTTCTCGCCTGTTCCATCAATTTTGTACTTTCTTTCCTCCCTATCCCTCTTTCCTTAATATAAATACGGCACCGTTCGCTAGGTACCACCAAAAAGTAAAAGAAAACAAGTTGCCATTTTGCACCAGATCCACCCGAGAAAGACCCCGACAACGTACGGCAATCAGGCCGAGCCGAACCGGGCCGGATGCAGCCACGCCACATTCGCGCC
This sequence comes from Anopheles aquasalis, assembly GCF_943734665.1. Taxonomy (NCBI): domain Eukaryota; kingdom Metazoa; phylum Arthropoda; class Insecta; order Diptera; family Culicidae; genus Anopheles; species Anopheles aquasalis. The sequence continues at coordinate 3,723,918 of NC_064876.1, read as the reverse complement.
CACCACTGTACCTAGTACTCACGGGAGCCGCAACCCTCGGGCGCGCGCGCGCTCGCCGCCTGGTTTGGGTGTTACACGACCGATGCTGAACACTCATCAGCCGCTCATTTATCCGGCAGAGTTGGTGGATGGTGGTCGTGACGGGTCTCGTTCGCGTTCTATCTCGTTCGTCAAAAGGTTCTGTACGCCAGCTGTGGCGCAGCTGTACGACCAGTGATCCTGCTACTCCTTTTACTGTCCCGTCGGTTTACGTGCGATCGTCGCCTGTTGTGTTGTGTGCTTGTGTTTGTTGTTTATTTGGGGAGCCGTATTAAGCCGCGTGTCGTGCGGTTTGACTTCTTGGGCCCTTGGGTGTGTTAATCTAGCGAGAAAAGGGGCACAACACTAGCGGAACCCCGTAGCGTAGCGGAAATAAAATTGTGAATTCGTTTTTTTTTTTTTTTTTTTTGAGTGCGTTTAAAGATCCAGTATTAATACCACCACTACTACGCTTGCTGCGACTGAGAATCAGCACACACCTTTCAGCACACACAATCAAATCACTTGTACGTCGGTCGGATCGGATGCTGTAACTTGTAAGGTGCGCGACACCGTTGGACGTGATCTTCCGTGGTGGATGGTTCGCAGTAGAACATGATCGGCAACCAGCACCGCATTTGCGCTTACCAACTGCTGACCATCGGATGTTGGATGCAGCAACAGCACCAGCAACTATCAACGGAAACCGCTTAACTGCCTAAGGAGTGACGCAAAGAAGAAAAAAACGAGAGAGAGAGAGAGAGGCAGAAGAAAAACTGCTGCCGCAGTGTGCAGCAAGAGTGCGAGGTAAGAAGAACCGCTTCACTGTTCACTAGGCGGCGATGCGTTGCCCATCTGTGCGACCGGATGCCGGTAGGGCGCGCTGGCGCATCGCACCTGCGCTTTCCTGCGCGTACACAAGAAGCTGCTGCAGCAGTCTGCTGACTCCGTCCCGGTTACTCTGTGGTCTCTAGATTTCTGCGCGGCGCCGCGCACCGACCGAACCAGAATCTCTTTCTAGGTGTGCGTGCACCACTGGAGCTTGAGGGGCTTTTGGTGGTTTTTTTTTTTTTTTTTTTTTGCTCCGTGTATCGTGCCCTCCCCGGCCCCAGAGAACCTTTGGACCGTTTGGACCGTTTGAACCTCGAACCGAGAGTTCCACTTCAATTTACGCCTTTTTCGGGCAGACATCTTAGTTGGGGTCCCGTTCCTCGTTGTTGATTATTGACTCCCACAGCAACAGGTGGACCTTTAACCACACATCGGAACGTCCGCTAACGACTGTGACGATTAACGCAATCTGCCACGTCCTTGTGCCGTCCCCCGGACCCCGGACCCCGGAGAGAGATAGAGAGGGGCGCCAAAGGGAAATCGAAAGGCACGGGCACAGCAGACAAAGAAGAATGGTGTCCGGAGAGCAGCAGCAGCAGCAGCGTTCTCATGAACCTCTCCCCCAGTGGATAATCCAAATTTTCTCACGAATTCTCACGGGAAACGAGCAAGCGTGCGCGGGCGCGCAAAGTGAAGCAACAAAAAAAACGAACCGAAAGAAAAGGAAAAAGAAGAAAAGAAGGGCGGGTGGTAAAGGGGAGCAACGAGCAGCGCAACCAGTGTGCTCCACAATGTGCGCTCATTGTTTGCGTGGAATGATTCGCGTGATTAATGCTGCTCCGCGGCTGCTGCCTGGGATCGCACTGCACCGATCTGCTCCCACCATTTCAGCTGCGCTGTTGCTGTTGCGTTCTTCTGCTTATGATCGCTTCGCTGGGATCTCGCCAAACAGGCGCAGCAACGCAGCAGGCAGAAGGCGGGGAATTAAGCGCGGAAGGAAGAGAGAGAGAGAGAGAGAGAGAGAGCTCGATGCGCAAACAGAAGACGAAGTGGTGGTGGTTGTTGTTTACCGTTGGAGGAAATTTTCCGATCCGATTTTCCGATCCGGTATGCCACAGCGAGCAAGCGTGGCGCGCGAACAACTGCGCTTTTCCTTCCGTTTTGTTTTCTCCCCACTGGTCCACCGGTGGCACCACGCCACGATCAGTTCGATCTCATTTCCCTGCGTGCCTTCCGCGCCCGGCTTCACCAAAAACCGCAAAGTGTGATGCAGAGGGAGGGGGCCAGGTGCGGATCGCGATCGCGACCACAGTCAGCCGTGCCGGGCCGGTGGCGTGCGCCAGCGTGGATTTACCGCGTGTGTTTGGCACCGTTTTCCTCGTTTTCTTTTCTTTTGTTGTTGTTGTTTTTTTTTTTTTTTTTGGTTACCGTTTTTCCATTTTCTTTCCATTTTCGGCTCCGCTCCGCCAGTAATTTCCTCTCGCGAAATGAGATTCCATACGCCTCGGCACCGACCACCGGCAGGGCGTGAGAGGCGGCGGGGGGAGCTGTAAAGAGTGCTGACGATGATGGAGAGACAGAGAGAGGAGTGGGCAGTAGCGAGCCCCCCTTAAAACCCCCCTACGCTACGCTAGACCGGGGCCGGCCACTACCATCCGGTCGATGTCGAGAGCAAACGAGCAGAAAGCAGCAGGATGAGTGAGCGGAGCGGAGCGGAGCGGAGGGGAGGGGACCCCAGCGCGGTGCGCAGTGCGCAGTGCGGCGAGACGTAACGAAAGCACCTTGGAATAATGCATGGCGCGGCGCTGATCCCTTTTCCCTTGGCCGAGAGCCGAACCGAGCGTGGAAAACCGGGCAGCAGAGGCCATCGTCGCATAACTGTACCCTGTAACAACGCTCTGTTGTGCCGCACCGGCCAAGAAGCGGCCACCGGCAAGAGCAGACCGGACGGACAGACGGACGGAGGTGCTACTCTTGGGCGGCAAGGGGGAGGGAATCATTGCTTTGTACTTAACCACGGCTGCGCCGTGCTGGCAACACTCTCTCAGCTCTTCAGTGGTGTAATAGATTTTTCTGTTTTAACTGAGCCGCCACTGTGGTCAATATTTTAATAAATCTAAACCAGTGCCCAAAACTACACGGGCTACGTTCGTTCAATCGATGCATCGAAATATGAAACGGGAGTCCCGTCTGAGCGCAACACACGCAAACAGAGCACAAAAGGAAAAACGGAAATCGAAAAAGAGTAGTGCATGAATGGTGTGCAAGGCAATGTTTCAGACCATTTTCTACCATTACCTTTTTTTACATTACATGCGAGTTTTTGTGACGTAACCATTCTACTTCATTCTTTCAAATGAATGGCATACTAATCTAAAACTTTTGAAGAGTATTTGGTATTGTGTTTGAGCAACATTCATTGAAAAACTAATCCGTGGCATCCAATTGCTGAAGGTGCGTCTGCGAAAAGATACTTTTCCTACGGTGCCCATCGTAGCCGCACGGTGGATCATCTGAAATATACCAATTGATGCTCGTTTGAAAGATTATAAGTTTATCGAGGTAGCCACGGAGAGTTTTTGTTGATATTCCTATTTTTCGTGTTTTGGCAAATTTTTGAAGATGATAAAGTGATGCTTTTTACGATTTTGCCTCGAAACACGATTTTTAAAGATTTGTTTAAAAAAAACTATCAGCAATTTTCATGAAATCTCAACGGGGCTACCTGGCAAAAAGTGTACAGATTATGTGTTAAAAATTTCAAACCGATCGGCCCAGTAGTTTTTACGGTACTGGATGGGCACCGACTTTGAAAACGGGAAACGTAGCGAGCTGCATGAAATCCTTGTATGAAACGCGGATTTTCAAAATTCTGTATCTTTGTCCGTTTTTCCCCGATTGATCCAAAACTTTTACACAATACTTTTGAAAGGATCAGCTTTCAGGGAAAAATGATAAAAAAAACATGTGTCACAAAACAAAATTAAATACCGAAGCCCTCCCTTATCAACCACTCATTTGATATTTCTCAAAAGAGTCCGTGACGGTGAAAATGATTTTGAAAATGCTCCCCACGTACGGATCAACAATATTTCCGGTCCCGGTGCGACAATATTTTTCTAAGGCTGACTGTGTTCGAGCTAAAACTGTGTAAAAATCAGTTCAAAGAAGATCTAAAAATCACTTCTTTTTGTAGCCTACAATCGCACGCGCTCGCTCGCAAAACAAAAAAATTGACGTCACGTACTGAGGCGATAAATATTGATGCAATAATATCAGGAAGGGTGGCGAAAAGAATGGAGCGCGTGAATGGAGGGGGGAGGGGGGCTTTTTAGACCGCCCGTTGGGTGTGTTACCCGGCAAGGGGAGAGGGGAACGGTTGCTCGTGGCTGCTCTGCCGCGTGGTCAACGAAGCGAAGAGCCCCCTCACCTTCACCAAACGCTGTGGTGAAACGCGACCAACCGAACCGACCGGAGTATGGAGTGGCCACAGCAACCTCCAAAAAAAAACCCAGCCGTACACAGCTCTCTCACACCCCCACCTGGCAGACCATGACCCGGGCGGTACGGATTCGGTGATTGACTTTCCGGCGACGCTGACCACTTTCTCCGTTAGGAAACGGCCCGCGAGCGCGCGCCGATCAGTGAGAATTTAGGGGGACGCAAGCGGGAGCGAGAGAATTCGATCGGATTATTAATTTATTATTATTATTATTATTTATTATTATTATTATTATAAATTATATTTATTTATAATATATATTTATATATATTTATAATATATAATATAATATTATATATAATTATAATTATAATAATATTTATAAATAATAATTATAATAATATATTAATATGCAAATATTTATAATATGCATATAAATATATATATATATATATATATATATATATATATATGTATCGCTCGACTGCGTGAGACTGCGCAAAATGTGTGTTCGATTGAACGAATATTGTCATTTGAAGCGGCCCATACACGCATCAATTTCATTTATCAATGTTTGCATGCAAATTGATGGACGTAAACGCCGGAAACCAATGAAACGCCATTTCTGCATCAAAAATCAATAAAATTGAGGGTGGTGACCGCTGCATGATCAGGCCAGCATCCTCTTTTTAGCGATGAGTCATCGACCTTCAGCGATCCGAGACTTCGCGCTATCAGACGCTGGCAAAAGCTCGCTCTGACTCATCGCTGTGGCGATCAGGGGACCATTCTGAGATCTTCCCCATCCTTCCGCCACCCTCGTCGGTGGCCCGGAATTGCAGAAAAACAGCTCGAGCTACCCGAGACACAATCAAAGCAGCAGCAGCAACAGCAGCAGGCGATCAGGAGTGCACGAATGATGCACGGGCTCATGAAGAACATGAGAACGCGGCGAAGAGAAGTAAATAATTTCTTTACCCCTTTCCTTTCCGCCTCACTCACCTCCCCCAACTCACAACCGCGTCTCCCCCTTTCAACGATCTCTCGTTCGCACCATCGATTCTGTTTGTGGCTCGAGAAAGCTGAATGTGGCTGGAAGCGAGATGCAAGCGGATCTTCTTACAGGCGACGCAGCCGTACTGTGCTGCTGTTGTTTATTCTCGTCGCGTCGTCGCGTCGTCGCGTCTCGTCTGGGCCGCGGCCGTCTCGTCCACACACAAACACACACTTCCTGCTCTCTGCTTCCTCCGGCATCAGACCCCTTTTTTTTACTCGATATTTTAATGCTGCTGCGTCTCGGGTGAACACTGCTGCTGCTGCTGCTGCTGCTGCTTCCGTCGCTAGCCTTTCTCAGTCTTTTATCGAATACTGTTTGACAAAAAAACAAAAGGTTGATCTCAAAACAGTAAAACTACACAAAAGATTATAGGCAAATACGGCAAGCACAACCATTTCTCTCTGCGGGTCTTGCATTCGGAAATCTCCGCGTAATCGCATAACGCAGACGCATAATGCTTGGAACACGTAATATTTGGCCGCACACTTTTACTCACTGTAGCGCGCCTAGTGGTCACTTTGCTACGCTGTTGGTGTCGTTTTAAAGGTTATAGTCTGATGGTTATGTTCTTTTAGTGATAAAAAATTTGCCTAAATCGAACCATACCTTCAAAAGTTATCGCCGATGCAAACTCAACTTTGACTGGAGAAAAAACCCACGTAAAACTGTCTTTTTGGCAAAAACCAGGAGACCAATTTGACTTGAGCAATCATAGAGGGAATGCGATAGTAAGGTTTTAGTTCATTTACACAGCTTAAAATTGCCCGTAAACTGCTCATTTGTGCTAGCGAACTGTAGTTGTGGTTTGAGAACGAAAGTTTTGGTCCATGAACGATCGTTTGTAGATAGAAGAATGTCTGGAAAAGATCCTTCTACCGTTTATTAAGTCTCACAAAGGACCTGTGAAGTTCTGGCCCAACTTGGCAAGCTGCCATTACAGCACAGAGATCATATAAATTGGTTTCGAAACAACATTGCATTGATTTCAAACCAAAAATCTTTAATCCACCAAATTGCCCACAGTATCGTCCAATACAATTATATAGGGCTATTATGAAACAAAACAACTAAAGAAACAGCGTAAAATGATAAAAATAATCCAACTGTAATGTACAAATGGTGGGAAACAATGGCTAATGAGATTTCTTCCACCACTGTGCACCAAATGATGTGTCGCATAACACAAAAAGTGCGTTAATTCATACGCAACGTGACACAATCATTTAATCGCTATTTTTTATGCGTAGCTAGATAAAAAAAAACCTACAAAATAACACCGTTCTCCATGTGTTTCCAGTTTATTTCTGGCCTGAGCTGTATCCGATTTTATGCGGCAAAATATTACGTGTTCCATGCTTTAAAACAAGACGCAGATGCTGCTGATGTGTGACGCATGGTCGAACAAACCGAACCATTTAGTTGTCGGTTGCTGTGTTGTGTTGCGTTTTGTGCTACTGCTTCGTCAAAATGCTATTTGACTTGCTTCAAGTTCGAGAAACTAGAACGCAACGCACCAACATTTCCTAGCCTCTCGCTCGAAGCGGATCTTCACGGCAACGTAGGGGGACAAACAAACAGTTGCCCGCCCCACTCCATTCCGTGGAGCCCTCGTTGGAGGTCGATCGTCGGACTTTTTTTCCATTTCCGCAAGACACGGACCCGGTTTTGAGTACTGCTTCCATCCCCGCCCGGCAACACCCAGCAGCCCTGTGAACCATTATTCTTTTCTCCTCTTTCGCCAGGGATTACTGCTGTTGCTGGTAAGCCGATCGGTCGACGAATGCTTTTTTTTTTTCTAAAAACCTTTCTTTTGCGTTGTGCGTTTTGGTTTGGGGGTTTTTTTTTATGATTTGAGTTAGCTTTCTCTTTCCTTGGCGAAAATCAATTTAAAGCATTACATTCGACAGAGCCAACTAATGAGAGAGAGAGAGAGAGAGAGAGAGAGAGAGAAGAGGGGGAAGAGGGCGAAAAAAGCGAGAGAGCATCTAAACATCTAACCCGAGGGGTGACTTCCCTCTTCCCTTTCATCACGATCTTGTGCGAGCGTATGATTACACGAAAAGTGAGTAGCAATGGCAGCAACGGCAGTTAATAAATCTCTAATTACATCATCCGCTGCCGCAGCACCATTTCTCACCCTTCAATGGCCACGAATTGCCTCCTAATGTCTCACCCATTGTCGCACCTTTACGAACGAACGCTGGTGACGAAAGCGCTGAGCGCAGCGCTCATCCAACTTTATGGACTGTGCTGTGTCTCGGCGCGAAAAATCGGCGCACTGCTGAAAGCTGATCTCGAACTGCGCGAAAAGAATGCGCTGCACGCTTGTTCCACGAGGGCTCAGCCTCGTTACCATAGTGGTAGGCAGGGGCCCCCCGAACAGACTAATGACGGACCATTTCCCCACCCCAGGAATTCAGAAGTAAAACGGCAATCACTTTCGTACGGATGTTTAAATTCATGGCATCAACCTATTATTGTGTTGGTACCTAGTGTGACTAGTGCACACGTAAAATGTGATTCAGATATAAGGGTTTTTAAGATCTCTCTGAGGCAAAATGTGAGCAAATGTCATATTTCATCGGTTGTTTAGCTAGACATTCGTTTAGCCGAAGTGCCGAAGGGAAAAACATAATATTTTGCATCGTTTTCGAACAACATATTTTAAACATTTTTCCGTGAATTCTGATCCACTTAAGAGTATTGTGTAAAAGTTTTGGATCAATCGAAGCCAAACTGACAAAGATATAGATTTTTGAAAATCCGCGTTTCATACAATGCTCATTTAAAGAGCGTTTCCCAAAACCAACGTTTTTCAAAGTCGGTGCCCATCCAGTACCGTAAAAACTGCTGCACCGATTGATTTGAAATTTTTAAAACATAATCTGTACACTTTTTGCCAGGTAGCCCCGTTGAGATTTCATGAAAATTGCTGTTACTTTTTTTTCAACAAATCTTTAAAATTCGTAGCTTTTGGCAAAATCGCAAAAGCATAACTTTTTCCACTTCAAACCGCTGCCAAAAATCTTTAAAAGGGAAATTTGACAAAACCTCAACAGAGCTACTTAGATAAACTTATAATCTATCCAATGAATATCGATTTGTACATTTCTGATCACCCATCACGCAGTTACGATATGATGAGCACCGAAAAAGGTACATTTTTTCCGACAACCATTCATAGATTTCAAGCCACGGATGAAGTTTTTCATAAATCTTTCCCAAGATATGACCAAACGTTCTTCAAAAGTTGTAGTTTATTATGGCATTTACAAAAATACATATGGGTTGATACATTTTTTTAAACAAATCATCAAACATGAGCCGTTTTTCGGTAGGAATCAAAAGACTTCAACGGGCGAACCCGGTCTGACAGATCGCCGTCACCGTGCTCAAAGTCACGGACCATCCAGTAGCACAAACAGTACTGGGCCAATCGACTTGAAATTTTTAGCACATAATCTGTACACTCTTTGCCAGGTAGTCCCGTCAAGATTTCATGAAAATTGCTGATAGTTTTTTTTTTTTAAACAAATCTTTAAAAATCGTGTTTCGAGGCAAAATCGCAAAAAGGATCACCGTTTTCAACTTCAAAAATCTGCCAACAATCGAAAAATACGAAATTCCACAAAAACTCGACGGGGCTACCTAGACAAAGTTATAATCTTTCAAACGAGTATCGATTTACACTTTTCTGATAACCCATCAGGCAGCTACGATGGGGCACCGGAAAGAAAGTATCTTTTCGCAGACGCACCGTCAGAAATTGGATGCCATAGATGAAGCAGTTCGGCTAAACGAATGTCGATGTGAAATTTTCATATTTTCCTCCCATTTTCTCGAAACAACATCCTCCTCGTTTTTTTGTAAATACATGTGCCAAAGAACGGTATAATATACCGTTGCTATAAATTAAAATGGAAAACGGAAGGCTAGTTTGAGGAAAAATCTCGAAAAAATTTCGACGAAAAAACGAAATGTCTAGCGCTGTAGCTCCAGCTAAGTTTTTCTACAATTTGTTTTTGTTCTTTCTTCTCTCTCCAATTTCCAACTTATGTACCAGATTGCCGGGACACTGGAGTGACAGTGGAAAACAATCAAAACCGACCACGGCTGAGACACGACGCGGAACGCAACAGACACTTCAAAAGCTACAGTCGGTCGGTCGGCCAGTTGCGACGATGAACCGCACACTGGTGGTTGGCGGTGTTACCGCCATCGTCCTGCTAACGGTTGGCGGACACGGTTTCCTCACCAACAACAACAACTACCGCGGGCTGGATGTGGTCGGTCTGTGTTCGGGCGATATGCGGAACTGTTCGTGCAAACCGTACACGGGCTCCGAAACCGAAATCGACTGCCCGGGCGATGATCCGGCGATACAGGTGCGCATCGAGCCGGCCCAGTACGCGGAGGTACGGTGCCACCGGAAGCGGCCCCATGACCTGCACCAGATGCCCCGGTTGGCGATCGGGGAGACGAAGCGGCTCACCATCGACTACTGCCCGCTGGCCGTTAACCGGTCCATCCTGGAGCAGCTGGAGTTTCTGGGCGTGGGGCAGGTGAAGCTACTGTCACTGAAGAACAATGCGGCGGTCGCCGATGGGGCACCACTGGGGTGGTATCACTTCCGTGGCCTGGAAACGCTCGACCGGCTAACGATCAGCAGTGTGAAGCTGAACGGTGTCGAGCCGGATCTGTTTGCCCATCTGCCGAACCTGACGTGGCTTGATTTGCGCGAAAGCGTCACCAAGTTGCCGGCAAGCGTTTTCCACACGCTGCCCAACCTGCGCATCCTCGATCTCAGCTTGAACGGCATGCAGGAGCTGCTACCGTGGCAGCTGGAGAAGCTGGGCGAACTGCGGCTCCTCAGCCTGTGGCGCAACGAGCTAGCCAACCTGACCCAGCACGTGTTTACCGGGTTGCATCGGCTGGAACGGTTGGATCTGTCCGCCAACAAGCTGGAGCACCTGCCCGGCGAGCTGTTTGTGGCGTTACCCAATCTGACCGAGCTGGCGCTCAGCAACAACAGGCTCCGCACACTCCCGACCGGTCTGTTCCGGGCGAACCGTGCCCTGACGAAGGTAAAGCTAGCGTTCCAGCAGCAAACCGGCCTCGGGACGGTGCCGTCCGATCTGTTCCAGTATCTGCCCGCCCTCGAGCACGTCGATCTCGAGCGCACCGGACTGGCGAAGGTGCCCGGCACCGTGTTCCAAGGATCGCCCAGCATCCGCGAGCTTAGCCTGGCGGCGAACCAGCTACGGTCGGTGCCACCGGAACTGTTGCACGATCAGCGCGCCCTCCGGATGCTCGATCTGGGCTCGAATCGGCTCACCGGTGTACCGGTACGGTTGCTCCAGAACACGGTCGAGCTGCGGGTACTACGGTTGTCGCAAAATCGGATCACCCAGCTAGCGGCGTAAGTATTCGCGTCGTCCATTAAAAAAAATACCCCTCAAAAAAAAAAATGAGAAAATCCTCTATCGAAGTTTACAGCCACTTTCTTTATTGGAGGTTTTCTACTGTTTTTAAAATATCTTAAGTGGCTCTATGTATTTCATATAAACAATGAAAACAAACAAACAAAAAAAGACAAAATTTGTGGATTGTTGTCGGTCTGCTTTCCCCAATTAATGTCTCCAATCGGTAGCGAATTACGAGAACACCCTCCGGTAACATCAGGTGCCCCACTTCGAAGACCAGGGTTTTTGGTTGATAAACGATTGCAAGCGCGCCAACCGTGTAATGGTGTGACGATTCACAGGTTTTTGGTCGAACCAAACGCCCCATCTTGAGTGGTCCAACCGATTTCATTCAGGACTGCTTGGGAGGGCATAATTCTTTCCACACAAACATTCTCATGTTTTCTTTCGACCTTCAATTTGATGCCATGAAAGGGTTGAGTGAAACTCAACATATTCTAGAATGTTGAAGGTTGCTTTAATCCATGGTAAAACGTGTTTCATTGAAAAAATTGATATACACATCAATATTCAATTATTTTAATATGGGATTTTATGAAATCTGGAGACATTTTTAAAACCATTAGAGACAACCGCTCGAAACATCATTATTCCAGCGGGGATCTTGAGAGTGGACTTGAATTTTACGTTCCCTAGAACATCCTTAATCTTTAGGGTTAATTCGTGCGGGAATTCACTGCTGGATCAATCGTGAAAAGAGTCTCATCAGGGAACATGACGACAAATTTCTTCGTCTTCAAAACTGGCAATTCAACTGCATCGATCGCTCATATCAAAGATGTTTTATCCTTTCGAGTGGTTTCTAGGCCTTGATCCTTTATGAATAGAATGTTTAATCCTGTGAAAATGGCCAAGATTCCAGCCGAGAACCGCTACCATTTCTTTGTGGAGATTTTTATGGCGCGCGATGCAGACTCGCGACACCTCGACGCCTTTGAGTACATTTCGCCGAAAAGAAATCTTTTGCACGACTATTTTGCATACATCATTTGCTAGATGTGAGCCTCACGAATACACCAATACGCCCTAAATGCAACCATACTGGTGTTAAAAAAAAAAAAAAAAAAAAAAAACAATCAAAACTGAGCCATGAAAACATTCTCATTTTTTTTTTTTTTGTGGGTCACACCCCGTACCTGCCCCTCAAACAAACCGATCCCATTCCAGTGGACTGCTGCGGTCGCTGGAGAAGCTAGAGCAGCTGTACCTGAACGACAACCTGCTGCACACGATCGAGCTGCACACGTTCCGGAGCACGCCCAACCTCCAGACGCTACACCTGCACCACAACCAGCTGACATCGCACTCGTTCAGTACGATCCGAGCGACGGCACCGGAAGCAACCGGAACGGAACCAGAGACGGAAGATGAAGCGGACGACGGTGTGGCAGTGTTCGTACGCGACGGTACCGCATTCCAGTATCTGCACCGCCTGCGCGAACTCGACCTCGGCCACAACTTCCTGTCTACGGTGTTCCACGATCTGCTCGTCAACACGCACAGCCTCGAGCGGCTTAATCTCACCAACAACAACATCACCAGTCTGACGGCCACGAACCTCCAGTTTCTGGCACCGGACCTGCTGGTCGACCTGGAGCGTAATCACATCTTCGAGATTAATCTGGCCGACATCGAGCAGCTGGCGATGGGGCAGGAACCGAACATCCCGGCTACCGCGAAGCAACCCCCCCGGACACCGATCCGCATTCTGCTGAACGAGAATCCGCTCAACTGTAACTGCATCGTGTACACGCTTGCCCTGTACCTGCAGCACCGGCTAAGCGATGCGGTGTACGGGCGCCTACAGCTGATTGCCGATCGGCTCACCTGCCAGGGCCCCGAACAGCTCCACGGGATGTTGGTGCGCGAGCTACAGCCCACCGAACTGCTGTGCGAGCTGGACACACCGTCCACCCAGATCCGCCACTGCCCGCCGGCCTGCAATTGTTTCGTTCGGCCCGCCGACCTGGCCGTGGTGGTGAAATGTAACGGCCAGGGTTTGTCCCGAATCCCGGCCCTACCGAATCCCCGCACCTTCGGTTACCGCTTTATCGAGCTGCACGTCGAGAACAACAATCTTACCGAACTGCCGGCGGGTGGCGACGGCGACGGCGACGACAACGAAGGGTGGCCCACGGTCCAGGAGCTGTACGCTAGTAACAACTCCATCGAACAGCTACCACCCACCGCCCTACCGGATGGGCTCCGTGTGCTCGATCTAACGCGCAACGCGCTGACACACCTCACGGAACCACTGACCGATTGGATGGGCCAGCGGTCGGCCACACTCACCACGATACGGTTGGCCCAGAACGAGTGGGTGTGCAGCTGTGAGACGGCCACGTTCCTAGCGTTCGCCCGCCACCACCATCACCACATCGACGACATTGGGCGTATGGTGTGTGCGGATGGGCGCCCCTTCGATACCGCCATCCACACCGATCTCTGCCCGACCGAGCCGGAAACGGCCGTCATTCTGCTCGTTTGCGGTATCCTGCTGCTCGTCGCGTCGCTCGTTGCGCTCGTTTCGCTCCTGTACTACCACTACCAGCTCGAGCTGAAGGTGTGGCTGTTCCGGCACGGGCTGTGCCGCGTGGTGGAGGACGAGCTGGACCGGGACAAGCAGTACGATGCGTTCCTGTCCTACTCGCACAAGGACGAGTGTTTCGTCACCGAGCAGCTGCTGCCGGTGCTCGAGCGGCACCCGCTCCGCTTCAAGATCTGCTGGCACATGCGCGACTGGATACCGGGGGAGATGATCACGTCGCAGGTAGGCAAAAAAAAAACATATATATATTTTTTTTTGTTTTGTTTTAAAATTTTGCCTCGCTGACAATTTTAAAGCGTTCTACACATGGCAGCAGACTCTCGCAGAGAACTCATACAATGAGATTACACATCCCTGCTACGTTATCATTTTATCAGCTGTGAAGTGGAAGGATATAAATATTCTTATTCTATATTAATATTCGTCGCGCCATTCTTGTACGAAACAAAAAAACAGGTTATAGTCAAGATAACAGTCTGTTCTTGGTGTGCAGGAACGTCTACAAGGCTGGTAGAATATTTTGCAGTGCTCTTTATGGTTTGAAGCTTATAAATAATCACAGTTTTTTTTTCCATCAAAAATGATCCTTCACAAAAACACATGAAAAAGTGAAAATGTCAACTTCGACGTTTTCTCAAAAGCCCTGGGCAATGCCCGCGCAAAAATTCAGATAGCATTTGAAAGAGTGAGGTCTCTAGAATATAAAACCAGTTGAAATTGTTCCCCCTGGTTTTCCCCTTTTCCGATTTTTCAAAATTTTGGTGAAGTAGGGGGTTTTTCAGAGTTTCTCGTCCAATTGCTGTATTTGCTTTTTTTTCCCCAGCCTGTTTGTTGGCGATATTTGTGTCAGATACTTAGAAAATGCACAAAGAAGGTTTTGGACGACATACTTTAATAAGCTGGGAGGAAATTAGCACAACTTTCAGAGTGACCTTCAGAAATTGACAAAATGAAGGTGTTTGAAAGGAAATTCTGAGATTGAAAGCAGATTTCAAGCGAAAATGGATGGATTCGGATATCAGCTGGATGATTTCAAACGTTGCTAATGATAAATCAGTGCAATCTAGAGTGAATTTAATATTTTCGGTTAGGGTAAACGCTATAAATTGGCGACCCCCAAAGAGAAGTTACCGATTAGATTAGAGAAGTAAGAGCAGAGCAGATTCATGGCAAAAAACGAAACGTTTTCTTGCTGATATATGCTGGAATTGCTGGAAAACATTAGTTTTTTTCCGGTTTTAAATCGAATATCAATCATATTTCCATAACGAATAATAGCATTATGGGGGTTTTGGGCGGTTTTTCGCTCAAATACCCATCTGTGCGTCGGTCCAGAATACAGGGTGGTGATTCGCATTCGTCTACTTCATCCGTCGCCCTCTTCTTTCCTTGCAGATACTGAGCTCGGTGGAGAAGTCACGCCGGACGATCATTGTCCTGTCCAGCAATTTCCTGGTGTCGCTGTGGGGCCAGCTCGAGTTCCGCACTGCCCACCTGCAATCGTTGAACGAACGGCGCAACCGGGTGATCATCATCATCTACGACGACATCGGTAGCATCGATGATCTCGAGCCAGAGCTTCGGGCCTACCTCAAAACCAACACGTACGTCCGGTGGGGTGATCCGTGGTTTTGGGATAAGGTGCGGTACGCGATGCCACATCCACCGCGGGCCCACACCAAGGGTACCAGCGGGGCGGGCGGACTGTTTGTGCGCAAGCTGGCGGGGGGTTCGGTCGACGACAAGCTGGAGCTGATCAAACCGGCCGCACCGCAATCGACGGCGGAAGCAACGATGGCAACGCCCCTTTCCCCACAACCAACCATCGCTTCCGAACCGAACAATGGGAGTGTGAAAGCAACAGCAGTTTCTTCTGTAACGCCACATCCAGCTGCCAGCAATCCGATACAGTACCAGCAGCAGCGGTCACACCACTTGATTCCTGCCAACGGTCATATCAATGGCGCGTTCTTGATTAACAGTAACGCTAAGCAAAGCGATGTGTGATTCCAACACGGACCGAGACGGTGAGCGCGCGTTGCGTCTTCCACTTTCCTTTTGCATCGCAACTGAACTGAACTGACTGAACGTGGCGATCAGCCCTTCCCTCAATAGCGTTTGCGGCTCGACTTTGGGCATCTCAAATCAAGTGAATCTCCCGAGAGATAGAGAGAGAGAGCGAGAGAGAGAGAGAGAGAGAGAGAGAAGAAAAAACAAGCGACCCGGTAAACTGGAGCGAAAACTAGCACTAGCTTTGTAAGGATACATTTTAACATTGTAAACAAGGACGAGGCAGTCTGCTCTCGAATATGCGGAACACGCCGAACCACCGTTCCGGAGCGGAGCGGACCGATCTACCACCTAGTACGTTTTTACTCGCTAAGCAAACATCAAAGAAGATTGATAGTCACTGTGTAAATGTGTAACGAATTGTGAGTAATTTGCTCGCTCTCTCAATGTGTGAATTTCCTCCCCCCAAAAGTGAAAATTAGAATTAAGCAAATCCCTAGCATGCCTAAGAAATGATGTACCGGTGCGTTTTTTTTTTTGTTTTTTGAATACATAAACTGGACGTTGTCTCGCGCACTGCACTCGCAGCATTGCAATGTCCCTACGAAACCATGGCAGCATCTCGATGAGGGTGGATTGTCTAGAGTACGAAGGGTTGAAATAGGGTGTTTATCTATTCTGAAGAGACGGAGAGAGAGAGAGAGAGAGAGAGACGGGAAGACCGACAGAGAGTGTAACACATCATCTGCGATTCATCTATTGTTGCCTTGCAGCAAGTTATTCGTCCATCCTAAAATCCCGAACGCGACACATACAATCAGGCTAAACATGGTGCCAATTTAATACCTCAATCCCAGCCTGGTTCTTTCTATCAGTGATTTAAAAACATAACTCTTTTTCACCTAGAATTTCACCTACATGATCTGTCGCAAAGTAAACAGGACTTTTTTTCGATATAAGAAAGTTTCTGGTTGCGCTATCTTAATGTGGGTATTTTTGTTTGAAAGGTGCATCTTTTAGGGACTTTCAGTCCAAATTTCATGTCATTTGGTCCACTGGAAGCAAAGTTACGGCGCCAAAAGTAATAGAATCTTTGGTTGGTCGGTACAAGCCTTCTGAATGATGCCAAAACGTCAGCATAACGATTTCCTATCATCCGGAAATGAAGCTTACCGAATACTTAAAAGCCCCGGGTTATCAAGATCAGGTGATTACGGGGAAGGACTTTACCAGCCGACCAAACCTCTGCAAATTTGGACTGCAAGTCCCTAAAAGATGCAGCTTTCAAACAAAAATACCCACATTAAGATAGCGCCACCAGAAACTTACTTATAGAAAAAGTCCTGTTTACTTTGCGACAGACCAAGTAGAATCAAAAGACAGCGAATGTATCGGGAGCGAAAGAAAGTGTTGGAAAATATGTAAACCCCTTTCGTTGATCTTCAAAACGGAGCACAAATCACACGACCAGCAAATAGCCGCAACCTGAGTGATCCTGTACACGTAATCAAAACGGATCTTAAAACAAAAGGAATGATGAACGCTCTGCTGCAAGTAAACCAAAACGAAAACAGAACGAATAAACTGCGTAGCGTATATTTCATATACTGCTGTGTTACGAAAGTAAAATGAATTTCGATTTATTTTGTAAATTCCTGTTTTATTCCTCCAAATCAAAATCGCCCCGCTTCAAAGTAATCCCGCCCCCCCCCCCCCCCCCCCCCCATTATAACCCACTTGCGCCAACGAATTTTACAGCTTTGGAAACTCGTGCAAAAGTCGACTTTGACGGGTTGGCTTTCAGCTTCTTTTTCGCAGCGCAGCTCTATCGTGTCAAAACGTGATCACCGGAGCGGTCTTTTGTCCTTTTTTAAGAGGCTAGCACCATGTGACTTCTTAGAATCAGACGAGAACGAGGTACCAATCGAGTTAAGACGCGTTTGAGGCGCAACACATGTTTCAAAATGTAATTAGCGAATTATCTGAATGTGGCAATATCATAAGCATGGTGTCTAGTTGTTAATCGACGGTTTTCCAACACCAAATCGTTTGACGTTGTTAGAGCGTGACCCTTGCCAATGGACGTTGATCGCACGTTGGCCTAGCACGTTCTTCGTCTTTAACACTTTCCTGACCTTTCTGGAAGTCTTTTTACCACTTGTTAACATTTTGATTTAACTAAGCGTAGTCACCAAAGGCTTCCTGCATCATTCTTTCCTTATACGCACACCAAATATTGTGCAAATTTTATGCTCAATAAATTTCGAAAAATTAAAAAACGGAGAATTCCCTTTTAGTAGCTCACAAAAAAAAGCATATCTCAAATACTAATCATTATTTTACAGTAAAACGTGGCATGAATATCAATCGAAGTACTGACTACCTACAAAAAATACGAGACTTAAAAAAAATTTCCACACGACCAATTGTTCGTGACACAGTAGTAGCTTTGGTTTTTTTTTTTATATATATATAGCAATATATGCTTATAGCTTGATGTTATTTTTAATCAGCGTCTCCACAAGCGCTTACAAACGTCGGAAATTTCGTTATTATTATTGATTGTACGTGGTATTTGATAAGCCGCAATGCAATGCAAGTTGTTTACAAGAGTTGATGAAGATTTTTTTTTTTTTCATCTGATTATCCCGTTGCCCTAGCTTAGCACGGGCTAGCTGGCGAAACCAGAAATTTCATTTTCATACAACTCCTGACAATGCCCCTAATGGTTCATAAACACCCGCGAATATGTGTGGCATGTGCCACTTGATTTCAATGAAAATCAATCATCAGCATCTTGTGGCCAATAAGCGATAGAACGCGACAGTAAACACCCACAAACAATAGAAAGTTCTTTGCCGATCGGCCAATTGCATCTCGAACGCTGTGTCCAGTGAAATGGGTGCCAAAATGGAATGCCGCATGCTGCCGATAGAAGCTGATAGCATCGTCATCGACCGACCAATAGGGCCGGCCACATCCGGGCATGGAATCAGTGCCAGCCGCGATGACTGGTTTTCCCCACCGAACAGTCGCGTTAGCGATCGTCCATGCCCGAGAACGTCCGCCCGCCCGCCCGCCAGCTGCTACCCCGCGATAAATGCGAGATTGTAGCCTGGAAGAATGTGTTCGTTTACCCGGGTGCAGTCGGTGTTCAGGCACAGCAGCCAATACCACCCCAATACGGAACCGGTTCGGCACCATCCAAAACACACGGTACGGTTTCTTCGCATACAACGACATTTATGTTGCTTCCTTCAACTACAACCCGCAACCTAGAATCCTTGAAGTTTCCCGGGTTGCGTCAATAGCGGCCGGATCCACGAAATCACTGATAAGAATTCGAAAAGATGATGATATCCTGGTTACCCATCGCGGATTTATGCAATTTTGCTTTTCGCGCAAGCGCAAAAGCGAATACAACAAAGGCGCTGCGCTGCTTCCTGCTTTCGGTCACCTTTTCGATATACGTAGCACCCACCCCCCCCCCCCCCCCCCCCCCGACGGCCCAGTCAATTAGCTTTGCGTGACACGCCAAAGGGTGTGCACGGCAGGCAGTGAAACGGTTTCTGGGAACACTTTCCCAGAACACAAAAAAAAAAACAAAAAATCGATAATGTACCCGCGCCAGCGCGTCCCCGGTCGCTGGTAGGTCCTGCATGTGAGGGCCAACGTGTTTTCCACAGTTCTAGACGACGCAGGTAACCCCGGGGTGCCAGTGAAAACACCCTGAGAGGCAAGATGGCAAGGGCATTGTGCGCAAGGAAGTGCGATAGAGACCGACCTCCGGTCAGGTCCGGAAACATGAATTCCGTCATCGAAATTACCCAGCCCCACAAACTGGGCTACCAACACACCAACAAACAGTAGTCCAACGGCAGCGAGCAGTCAGGCAGCTGCGAGCTGTTTGTGTTGTTCTCTGTTGACATCGCTGCGATAGTGTCTGAGCTGCCAATATTACTAGCGCACAGATGCACATGGATGGTTAATCCTCTCCACCACGACAACACACCACGACAGAGAACTGGGAGAACGTTCAGCGGGCAAACCACCATACACGCTAGCAGCGTGGATCGTCGCCAGTCGATCGTACCAGTCAGTCATCATTGAGCAAAGCCTCGAACAACACATTACTACGTACTACGTGGTGGGGAAATTCCCTTCCGCACTTTCGCCAGAATCCGATCACAACGCTGGCTCAGCTTGCGGTGTTACGTGTGTGGTTAGTGCGTTCGAATTTTGTCGATTGTATTTTGTTTAGTTTGAGATGACGATAGACAGTTTGATCTTGGCGCAGCAGCAGCAGCAGCAGCAGTGACCACCGCGGAGGGGATGGTGGCCGTGTGGTAGCACCGTGTGCGTGAGTTAAACCCGTTCAGCTTGGCTGTGTTTACGCGTGTTGCCTGCCTGTTGATCATGTGTCTGTGGTTGCGCGCTTCGTAGATCGTTGAAAGATCGGGGAACTCCGCAATCAAAACGGGTTTACGTGTACGTGCTCGTGGTTTCCCTATCCATCGGAGCCCTGATAGAGTGTAAACTGTGTCCATTTCATCGGCCCATCTAGCAGGTAATAATAATAATTGCTTGCACATTTCAGCAATCAATCAATCAAAGCTCCTCCCAATGGGAGTTGGCCACTGCGTCACTTATGTCGCAGCGGATCGCTGTAGCTTTCGAGTGCGCTCCCGACGTAAGGCCCAACTCCCATCTGGCATTACAACAAGCAGTCAGTTAATATAACCCTCCCCCGGAATCCCGTGAATAAGGCAGACATCTTTATCTTCCAGGCACGTCGGCCAGTAAATCGAGAGAGAGAGAGAGAGAGAGAGAGAGAGAGAGAGAGCGAGAGAGAGAGAGAGAGGGAGGCCATTTGACCGCAGAACGACCCGGCAACAGGGTCGCTAACCCGACTGCAACATGCAGACCACTAGCAGCACGTTATACCTGGTAGTGATGGTGTGCTTCCATCTACAGCTGCCGTGCAGCGGAGCCATCCTAACGGGCGGGTGTCCCCCGAAATGCATTTGCCCGTTGAGTAGCGCTGCAGGCAAGCAGGAATTCAATTGCGAGCCATATGGAATCCACCTAGACATCCTAACCACCCACAACCACCTCCTGGTGCACTGTACCGCCATCGACCATGCCAACACTTTCGGCGACATTGACTGGAAACTGGAGGCGTTCATCGCCTCGGACATCGTGTTTAAGCAACTGACACTACAACGATGCGCCATTCCTGCGAACCGATCGTTGGCCGAGTTGCTGTCTCCATTTGTGGCGCCCCACAAAGCGGCCATGCTAGAAACAGTGTTCTTCGTGGGGAACCATCAGAACGGCTACAGTGCCGCACTGTCACCGAAACTGTTCGAGGGGCTAGCGGCGCTGAAGACACTTTCCCTCAAGAACGCCACCGGAGTGCCGATAGTAGCAAACGATCTGCTCGCACATGTCCCCGGGCTAAGGTGGTTGGACGTGCGCGAATACTCGCACGCCTTTCCACTGGAACTATTAAAATACGTACCCAACTTAACGACACTGGAGCTGGGGCAGGACCCGCTGCTTAGCCAGGCCGTGGCGGCCGGGTTTCTCAACCACCTGGATTCCCTGGAAATGTTGATGATCAGAATTAGCTCGTTGGAGCAGCTCCCCTCGCTCAGCCATTTCCAGCGGCTCAAGGTGATCGACATAGTGGCCAACCATGGCTTGCAGTTGACGTCGGGCGATACCTTCGCTAACCTCACGCAGCTCATCAACGTGTCACTGAAAAATAATCATTTGCCAGAGCTACCGCATGACCTGCTTCACACGAACACGGCCATCAAGTTTATCGATCTATCCCTCAACCATCTCACGGAACTGTCGCCCGATTTTTTCAAAGCTCAGACCTCATTAGAAGGGCTCTCGCTGAAAGGTAATCGACTGCAGGGCGCCCTACCGGGCAAGCTCTTCTCGAGCACAAACAAACTCAGACATCTTGATCTGAGCGACAACGCACTGGAATCCATAAACAGGTAAGTGATGCGTGCCCCCCCGGGGCAGTGAACCGAAACCTCGAGCTAACTTTTACCTTTGGTTGTTGTTTTTTTTTGTTTTTTTAGCGAACTGTTTGGAAATCTCGGTAAGCTGAAAACGCTTGTACTGAGCAACAATCGCATACGAGTGATAGAGCCGAACGCTTTCAAGATAAACCCACAAACAGCACCACTCATCGCCGAACTATACCTAGCACACAACCATTTGAACCTCAATGCATCATTGCAAGGTTTGTTCTACGGACTGGATAAATTGAAAATTCTGGATCTTTCCTACAATGCGATCACCAACGCAAACCACGTCCAGTACGGAAGCACGATGCGTGGTTTGCAGTATCTCAATTTGTCTCACAACAGAATAGCAAACATATCATACAGTGAGCTTTTGTTTGTCTCAAAGGAAATGAAAAAATTCTCCCTTAGCGCAAATGCCATCGATACGATCGACTTCAATGACCAGACCGAGTCAGGGAGCTTGCCAGAAAAAGTGATGCTCGATGGAAACTCGTTGCGCTGTGACTGTCGGTTACACCAGTTCGTGCGCTACTTAAAAACCAAGAGCAACCAGAAACCAACGCTGCATGTGGATAGCTTGACCTGTGGCAAATCGAATAACGAGCTCTCAAACAGCACGGTACAGGGGCTCGAACTGAAGCAGCTGCTGTGTGCCGTCACTGGCGAGATGTGCCCCAGCAAATGTACTTGCACGACGCGGCCGGAAGATCGTTGTGTAATTATCGATTGTGCGCGGCGCGGTATCACTCGTGTGCCAGCCATTCCACCACCGGAAGCTTTCCCACCGTACTACACCGCAACCCACATTGAGCTGCATCTGGAACACAACCGACTAGAAACGCTGCGAGCCCCGGCGAACAGCAGCGGGTGGCATTCGGTGGGCCGATTGATAGCCTCCAACAATCGGCTCCAGTTGCTCGATGCCGACGAGTTACCGAACAACCTGAGTTTGCTAGACATCAGCAATAACACACTGGGACAGCTAGACAGCAGTGCTTCCGCAGTGCTAGGTACGATCAAGGATTTGCAGCTGGCGGGTAACGTTTGGTATTGCAGTTGCCAGGCGCAAGAGTTTGTAGAGTTCGCCCATGCTAATCGTGATCGCATCACGGACTTCAGTGCATTAAAGTGCCACGATGGTAGCCGGCTGGAAACGACCACCGTCAATACGATCTGTAAGCGGCAAACTGTACTGACCATCGTTGTCTCTATCGTCTTCGCTCTCATTGGCCTGCTGTGTGGACTGGCGACGTGGTTTTACTACAAGTACAAAATCGAGATCAAGGTGTGGTTGTTCAAGCACAACCTTTGCCAGTGGCTCACCGACGAGGACGATGACGATGAGCGGGACGCAGGCAAACGATACGATGCGTTTGTTTCCTATTCGCACCAGGAGGAGTCGTTCGTGGCGAAAGTTCTCATCCCTGGACTGGAAAAGGAGCGAAACTTTAAGCTCTGTTGGCACCAGCGAGACTTCATACCGGGTGCTCTGATTTCCACGCAGGTAAGTCGATCGAAACACGCCATGGTTATCAATCGGTGGCAGTTTTTCTTTTTGTTTTGTAATGCAATTTATCATTTCACTAGATTACCAAGGCAATCGAAGAGTCGCGCCGTACGATTGTCGTCCTGTCGAGGGGTTACCTTTCATCGGTCTGGGGTCAGCAAGAGTTCCGGACCGCCTTCCAGCAGTCGGTGTCGGAGAAGCGTAACCGCGTAGTGGCCATCATCTACGAGGACATCGGGAATGTGGACAACCTGGACGCAGATCTTCGGGCGTACCTGCGGTCAACCACCTACCTACAATGGGGCGACACCTGGTTCTGGGACAAGCTGGCCTACGCCATGCCACATCGGCGGAAGGCGCAAACCGAACAGTCCGGTCACCGGTTGGCACAAAATCTGCAGCAAGCCACGGTAGGTAGAACCAAGATACTGAATAACGGTCAAGTGGTACCGGATGGTGAAGCGCACCAGATGGTCGAGGGGGCCGAGCGCATGATATACAAGGACTATGACTACGATAACCCCTGCCTGCAACTGCCGGTCTACACCATCAGTGATGGTCTCGACCGATAACCAGTGAACGATTCGTCCCATCACTCGGCTGTGCTACCCTGCTGACAGTTAGATAATTCACCAACAGGTGGGCTATTCACCAGCAGCAGAACGTCTAGATACCAGTCTCTCGATGCCGTGACTACCCCTGGGATCCCTGAAGTAATCATGGCGAACAGGCAATACTCATTCCGAATAAAAAACAAAAAAAAAACGGTGAAACCGGCCCACCGGGCATAACGGGTAACTGACAGTTACTTAGTGCCTTGTACATAAAGCAGGCCACAATGCTGTTGCCATACCAACTGTATCATCAGTACCCGTATAATCAACCCCCTTGACGACGCCACCATCACGATCAACTATAAGAACGTGGGAAGATGGTATAGTAATGCTGTTGCTGCACAACTGTTGCTTTACTTTATAGAGTTGCGTGTAACGGAGTAATAGCGAAAACAAAAAAGCAGTAACTGCTGCATTTCAAAGATGGTTCTAGAATGTGTATACGTACAATAAAGCTGACAATTGAAACTAAACTTCTTACAATCGATGCTGACGAGTGATGCATGAATACTTTACAACGAAATGAAAGAATGGGGCACTGAAACCAGTGGGAAGTGGGATGATCACTCACCATTATAGTTTCCATTGCAGCATCGACGTTGCCGCAGACAAGTGTCAGGTTGTAGCTCTTCGTTCCTGCAATCGAGAAGACAGGAGGGAGAATGTAGAAACCGTACGTACGGCAATAGAAATCCTTCTGCTTACCTTTAGTAGTGGCGGTTTCACAAGTGGCGTTACTAGCAATGTTGAACTGCACCTGCAGGGTGGCCGTACCATAGTCTACCCACGTACGAGGTGATGTGCCACCGTTGCACAGTGCCTCCGGTACAAACTGTGCATTCTGGGATCCCGTCCCATTGCCATTCGCAACCATAATCTGGTTCAGGTGCAACGGCAGGCTACCGGTGGCCACATTGATGAGACTACATTCTGTACGATCGAACCGGACATCGTTGGCCGACCCCGGACATACAACGCTCGTATTCCAATCGAACCGATGATGGCAGTCCGCTTCAATGTGTGTCAGAACCGGATGGCCAAACCCGGTCGGGCCCAGCCGGCAACGGAAGGTAATCGTAGAGGAAGCGTTCGCGTGTGGATCGCTCGGGCACCTGTCGCCCCGCAAATATCGCAGCAACACCGTATCTTCCGCCACCGTCAGCGAAACATCCGGGAATCCGAGGGTTGTCTCGTTCCGGTACGTCGTTCCGTCAAAGTCGGCAGCACAGGCAGCGGCTCCACCCCGGCAGCTTAGCCCGTACTGTGGTACCAAGGGCCGGCAAACGTTCAGCAGAAATCGACGACCGGCTCCCTGTACCTCGTAGTTGCCGACGCTCTTGACTAGCGGCGTCAGATCGACCCAGTCATCGGCGGTGCGATTGAACGCCCGGCACTGCATTGGCGGTTCACAGACGAGTACCGTTTCGAATTGTACCACCAGTTGACAGTCAGCGGCGTCCCCGCTTTCGACGACTCGCGGAGCCACCATCATCCCCCCGGCAGTGGGATGGTCACGATCTGTTTCACAGATAAACTCAAGCTTCGTTTTCCAGCGCCGCCCATCACGGCATAACGCTCCGGATTCGTAGAGCAGAAAAGGGGCCCCGGTGGTGGTGTGCTGCAGCAATGAGTTCACATCTCCGTAGCTATCCGACTGTGACCCAACGATCTCACACGAACCCGAACCGGGTGGGCAGCGAGTAATCGTCTCGGGCATCTGACACACAGCGACCTGATAGTTTCGGTTGCCTTCCGTCAGATTATACACCCGGTTAGCGAGCGGTTCCAGATCGTAGACGGTACCCGTGATGGGATTCTCAACCGTACAAGGACGGGGTGTCCGGTTGCACGCCAGTGCGGTTCGCCAACGAAACTCGTGCGTACAATTATCCTTGCCGATGTACTGCGGACCCTCATCTTGGCCCGGCACGTTCCCCGGCGCACACTCGAAAACTATGCGCGAATTATCGCATCGCTCGGTCGATGAGTTGAGCTGCATCATCAGCTGTCCGGTGGCTGTGTCGATCGTTGGGTTCGCCACCATCTGCCCGTAATCGATGTATCGGTGGCGCACGTCTGTTGCGGACCCGTTCACAAAGCACACTCCGCTGCCCGGTGGGCACATGGCTAGATGGCCGTAGTGTAGGGGTTTGCAGACGGACACGAGAAAGTGGGACCCACGCCCGTCCGACAGCTGATGGTTGACATTGGCCAGCGGGCTCAGGTTGAACGTATGCTGCGAATCGGTCGGATTGCGGACGGTGCAGTGTGCGTCGCGGAGCGACTCCGGCAGCGGGAGGCAGGCATATGGTGTCGTCCAGAAGATGTAGTAGTGACACTGGTCCGGTGAGTACGGTATTACGTTCAACTCAATCTGGGTACGGTCGTAGCTGCACAGTAGAATCAGATCGAGCGTGTACCGCTGACTGGTGGTAGTGTTCGTACCACCACCGGTGCACGGTTCTCCCTCGAAACCGAAGTGAATGCGACCATCCTCGAGGCGAAGATTGGCGCTGTAGCCGAGGGTGACATTACTGCCGGATGTCTGGCGAACCAGCAAGGCGGCCGGCTGGTTATCGTTGCACACATTAAAGATGAAATGCTCCTTCCGATCGGACATTACGTGATGGCGCAGATCGGAACTAAGCTCGCGGAAATCGAAGGAAACATTGTATAATGGCTCCACTAACGTACAGTTGGTACCGTTGATGATCTGCAAATGGATCGAAAGCATTATTAGGTAGGATTTAATAACTCTTGGCTGCTTTGTGCTAAGATACGGTCAGATAAAGTGAATGGGAAAGTAGTTTCATTCACTAATCCCTAGGCTGATGTGTTCTATTTGCTACGAAAAAAAAAAATTATCGCCTGAGAGGACATAGTGCCTAATGTCTAATGATACATTATCGTTGTTTGGAGTCCCAGAAATACCCCGACACCACTCACCGCCACATACCTAAGCTAAACAAAGGGCCAACAGAACTATAGCGGCATTAATTAGATTAATGTGTAGTTTAACAAAAGGAATGCTGCATTCTACATTTGACTACACTCAAGCAGCTGTTTGTATATGACTCATACACACGACGAGTAATGCATATTGAGCGAGCAAATAAAATAATTAACAACTTGGCGATTGGGCATTTCTTATCTATCGAGGGCAAATGATTTATTTTATTTTTTATTTTTTTTTTTTGAATAGCAAACAGCCGACCCAACAGTCGGTTTCTGATCCGTGTTGTGTGATGAGTCATACAGTAAACCAGACTCGTTATACTTACCAGCTTCGACGATCCACCGGTTGGGGTGGCCATAGTTGCCAGCAGGGAACCGACGTAGGCCAGAATCAGCAGTAACGCCAGGCCGGTAGGTCCGACCGGCGCACGCACCGGCCACAACCTCAGTGGCGAGTACCATCCTCCTCGAGTCATGTTCGGCGCTTTACAGGTGTTGATTGAAGGGGTTGCTAGCTGCTACTGCTGCAAGTGGTGGTTGATTGTAGCACGAAGCAACGTGCAGCTTGAATTTTCCGCTTCTTGTGGTGCGCCTATGCCCACGAAGGACATGGCCTGATCTCTCCAACGGTGAGCGACACGCCAAACGGCGAAGTGCGAATTGAACCACGCGGAGCCGCCGGAGCACGGATACGGATAAGGTGCGCGCTATCTTTGCTGCGTTATCAAAAATGTGGTATCACAAGTGGCACCGTCTTCACCGTGCCATAACGACGCAATACGCGGAGTGAGGACTGTTACAGAATTTTCTCAACGACAAAAGCGTTAAACCAGCAAATATCAGAAAGCGATTCAATGCACAGAACAGCTCAATGGAATTACGGAAGGTTGGTTGATTGCAGCTTGATCGTTAATTCGGGATAAATTACATGCACTACACTTGCACTAGCCCTATTAAGGGGGAGGGGGCTTCACTTTTCCGACATTAATAGTTTGCTTTTCAACCGTGCATCTTGAGGGAAAACTGTAGACGATGCGACGATATCGGCCGTTGTAGTAAACTGAACAAAGAAAGGAGGAGGGAAGGAGATACGAAGCTCGTTAAATCAAAGGGTTGGAGGGCATTTTTCCACTTTGTTTTGCCGGTAGAGGATTAAAATTTGCGATAAAAGCCAGGCAATAGCTAGCTGATAATCGGCTAGGTGTGCTATATGCAGCCGCAGCGATCGCCACTTTTATCGCACGTCATCGACTGCACCGCTGCAGCGCCAGGAGGCGATGGAAGCTGGAAAAGCCTTACCGTTTGGGGAGCGATAGAATGCAAGTACGGAACTTATAAGGCTGTTGTTGAAGGTTTGGTGAATGAAAATAACTACCTCTCACAGTCGACTACCGTCAGTGGCGCCCGATTACCGGGCGGGCGGAACAAGCGGAACAACAGATATGTTTACAATGTTTTGTTTTGATTTGTTTTGGACCGCTGCAGCATAACCCATGCCCATGCAGCTAATGCGCATCGGACGGTCTTATCAACATAAGGACTCGGTATCGATAATTATTCGTTGTATTTTACCCCGTAGTAGCTGCAAGGTGCACGATTTAATACCGCCATCAATCGAAGGATCCTGATCATGACGGACGATGTGAAACGATTTTTCGTAACCATCCTTAAACGGTAAGGACGGCCCGTACCCGCGACAGGGTGTATTTGATAGGGAGTGTTAATGTTGATTTCGTCCCGTAGAGTGACCGGGTTAAACTACATCATCATTACGGACCGGGATGGGGTGCCGCTGATGAACGTCGGTAGCGATAAACCGGACGGCATGATCATGCGGCCTGCCTTCCATACCACCTTCACCATGGCGACCGAACAATCGAACAAGCTCGGGCTGGGCCGCAACCGAAACATCATCTCCATCTACACTGGCTACCAGGTGGTGCAGATGAACAAGCTGCCCCTGCTGGTCACCTTCATCGGCACAGAGAGCTGCAACATCGGCCACATACTGGCGCTCGACGAGCAAATCGAGGCGGCCCTAGACGAGGTAAAAGCAGCGGTGACGGAAACGTGAAATGAGTTGTTTTGGTTTACGCGGGTACGGATGTTTTTTTTTTTTGTGCAAGATACAATGATCC
Source organism: Anopheles aquasalis (assembly GCF_943734665.1). NCBI lineage: Eukaryota > Metazoa > Arthropoda > Insecta > Diptera > Culicidae > Anopheles > Anopheles aquasalis. The sequence continues at coordinate 3,695,268 of NC_064876.1, read as the reverse complement.
TTTGCAACCAGCGCGTACTGTACACATGAGCATGGAACTGAAATGAGAAACCACTAACCGGTTGATTAAAATTGTACAAAAGTACGCAATTTAATAGCTATTTACTACGGTTTCGTCTTTTAGTAGCCACAAAATACATGAAAACGCACAGGAAGTAAAACTCCATTTGAAATAGAAGACAAGGAGGTTCGTGATCAACGATTCGTCTGGGCGGGAAGGCAGGAACAGCTACAGGGCGGCACTGTCACCAGCACCCACCACCACACTCTGCTTTGATCTCTGCTTCAGCTCTTCCTGGGCAATAATTTGATCGAGGGCCCGCTCAAACTGCTGCGTTGTGTGGGCGAGCTCGGCGTTATCGCTGTACGAGTCGTCGACGATTTCCCGCACCTTCAGCAGCAGCTCGCGAAAGTTAACCAGATCGGTGTCGAGCCTCAACCGTTCCACGAGCCGCCGCGACCGTTCATCGTCCGTTCGGTTGAATCCAGTGCTACGGTCGCCTTCGGATTGCTGCTGCTCCGTCGGTGGGATTGGTTGATCGGCATGAAACCAGGCACTGATGTCACGCACCGAAAAATCCGTTTTATTCAACCGGCCCGCGGTGGACGGTGCACGGTCCGATTCGCGGCGCTCCGCGCATACCGGAAGCGTTGTATGGACCTTCGAACCGGCAGAATCGCCGTCTGCACGAGTTTCCATGGTGCTAGCCGCACTGCGGTATGGTGTGCTGGAGCTTTGTGGTGCTCCTCCCGTTGTTCCTCTTTCGCCCCACTCCAGCAGCTGCGAATGGATCCGTTTCAATTGAATCAACTGCTCAGACAACTGCTGCAGGTGTTTATCGACGAAGGCGCACATTTCGTTGCTGCGTGTCGGCTTCCCATCGACCGGGCTGTCCTTCCATTCCGATAGCTGCTTCGCACCGCACCTGTGCTGTTCTTCGAGTGCCTCCGTCACGTTGCCCAAGTTCAACAGCAACTGTCTACGCTCCGCCGTCTCGTCGCCACCGTTGCCGACGATAAAACCACTTACATTGCGGCGCAAGGTAGAGCTGCGGTTACGCGACATGGAACGGCCCATCAGCAGCATGCCTGCCATCGATGCGTCCGCTGGAAGCAGCGGTCCCGCGCTTTCGTGGCCTGTGCTGCTCATTACCTCGACCGCCTTCGTGTCGATTAGCTTCGCATCGATATGATCGAACGTTGAGAGGACGCCGGTTGCCGGTTCTCGCTTTACCGTTCCATAACTGGTGAACCAGCGCCAAACGGTTCCGAACCAGGCGGTACACTTTGGGCCATCGCGCTCGTCACCGCTTATCTCGTACATCTTGTGCGACACATTGTGCCGTTTGTCGGTGTAACCGGCCGTGAAGCAGTCGGTGCACAACGATACGCCACTGCAACGCTGGCACTGGAAGCGCAAACCACGGATCGTGAAATGGCAGCCGGTACACGGTGCACCACTGTGCACTACGCCGTCAGTATCACGGAACCGCCTGCACAGTGACACCACGTTCGAGTAGTACGAAAATAGCGAGGAGAGCTTCCACAGGCAGGAAAATTGATACTCCGTTAGACCAACCAGCCCGGGGTAGCTGGCGAAGCACTCGGCCGTGATTTGCTGCACCATGGTCGGCCGCAGGTGCTCGGGTTCGCCCAGGTAAGCGAGTAGCTTCGACAGTACGCCAAGCATGGTCTCGAACCGATGCCGTGACACGCACAGATTGTGGTCGCTCGCTAGCCGGAAGTGCTCCAGGACGAGCTGCGTGTGGTGCGGATGATCGCACAACAGCAGAAACGTTTGGCGCAACTCAAGCACCGAGATTGGGGTCGTGCGCCGTGGATCGAACACAGCCCAAAGAAAGCTGGCCAACAGCGCGGATGCCGTGCCGGGGTTCGGTGCCGTCGTTAGCTCGTCAAAATACCCCATGCGGGCAGCCGCAAAGTAGATATCGTGGATGGCAGCCGTAAGCGGGGCCGGCTTCACCGACGGGGCACTGTCGATTAGGTTCAGCTGGTGTCGGTCTAAGATAGAGCAAACTAGCTCGAACGGAATAGTGGAAGCTGTTGAATGGAATAAATGCACAACAAGGTATTAGCAATTTCGCCTATTTGCGCGCTTCATTCATGTCCTTGCTCACGTACTGTGGAGGGCTTTCTGCAAATCATACAGTTTGCCCGCGCAACGGTAGGTACTGTAGCGCGAGGCGGCATGCTTCTCGTTGATTGTGAGCAGTATGAGCAGCAGATTCGGATTATCTTGCTCTTCCCTGCCGTTGTAGCGGTTCCGGTACACCAAGTATCCTCGTCCGTCCGTTTCCTGCTCGTACATGGTAATCGACACAGGTACACACAAGGCGCGGTGAACCTTTTACTCACAAACTTGTATCAAATACAGCAATCTCTAATGATATTCGAAGCGCCTCAGGAACGCATTTAATGACCGTTGGACCCCAAGCCACCTCGGCATCCGTCACAACAACATTTTTCGGTTACGATTCGTACGAATCTGGCGTCGATTATAAAATAGATGCTATAAAAAGCAAAACTATGCTATAAACGAAAGATGCGCCATTTTGTCCAGGGTCTCGATATGTAATTGACAGTTCGGCCAAAGTCTTTATTTACTGACGGAAGGTTTTACGAAAATCGTGGTACGGAAAAGAAAACGTAGTTGATTTCCATTCGCTTTGCATTCGGCAGAAACAGAAGAAAGAGGTGCAATTTACTAAAGTACGTTGCAATCGTAAATGACTGCTTTGTTCGGCAGGGCGCGCCGTGAGTAAACTGTTCGGAACAAGTGGTCGGATATTGCCGTCGTCCGTCGACTGCTGATTGTTGCTCTTCTGGCTGGTGGTTGGCACAAAATTACCGTCAGCGAAGATGAGTTGCAATGATAAGAGCGACGGCATTTCGCGCGAGGAATGGCAGAGCCGCCTGGAATCATTTCCGTTCCAGCAGAGTAACATCAACAAGCTCATCATGAACTACTTGGTAACGGGTAAGTATCGTGCGCGCCGAATGCGTTGTTACATGCAGACCAATGGGACTTGGTTCCATTCGTTACACGCAACACGAACGATAAACATAAAGAAAGTGAGCCTTGACATCGAGGCATATCCTCACGGAGTTGGTTTGAGGACGAATGCCACTCATTGATGTAGTGCAAGGAAACGATTTCATATTCTCGACTAATGTTTACTCAACGTTACAATTAATTGTAAGAAAAAAAGGCCGCCCATGCCAACCCCATTGTATCATCGCATCATCCACCCATCTGCAACAGAGCTAGCAGTCCTAGGTTCACTGAGAAAATAAAAAAACAGTTCACTTCGTTGTTGTTAATTTTCCCCATTCCTTTTTCAGAGGGCTTTAAAGAAGCTGCCGAGCAATTCCAGAGTGAGTCCGGCGTGGCACCGACGGTCGACCTCGGTTCGCTCGACAGCCGAATCCTGATCAGGGAGGCGGTGCAGAACGGTTATGTGCAGGAGGCGACTCATCTTGTCAATCAGCTCCATCCGGAGCTCCTGGACAACGATCGCTACCTGTACTTCCACCTGCAACAGCTCCATCTCATTGAACTTATTCGGTAACTACATTTCAGATCACATGCTAACTAAAGTTAATCTAACGATGGTTTGATCTTTTTTTTTCTTCTGCAACTGCAAACACTCCTATCCGGCCCGGAACAGTGCCGAAAAAATCGAAGAAGCGCTTACCTTTGCCCAGACGCAGATTTCGGAGGCCGGCGAAAACGATCCGGCAGTACTAGACGAAGTGGAGCGCACGCTGGCCCTGTTGGCGTTTGAAAAACCACACCACAGCCCGTTCGCCGATCTGCTGGAGCAGACGCACCGTCAGAAGATCGCCAGCGAACTAAACGCGGCCATCCTTAAGATAGAACTGCAAGAGCAATCTAGCCCGCGGATGATCAACATTCTGAAGCTAATTCGCTGGGCCCAGGGTGAGCTGGATAAGAAAGGCGTCAAATATCCCAAGATGATCGACCTCTCGATGGCGGTGATCGATCCTAAGTTTGAGGGTAAATAGCACGCTGGGTCCTAGGGTGGTACCATGTATTGGCAAGTGCATGCAAGGGCTTGTACATACAATTTTGATTCATTTCTGTTTCAACATAAAAAAGCATTGCCAACATAGCAAATTGCTGATCCTTTTACTTCTTTTCTTTGTTTTTTTTTCTAACCAAATGATTCCAAAGCCTCCTACTGTGCAAGCCCGCGTCAACTCACGTTAATATTTCAGCGATTGTGATAACTTTGATTCATATGACACGAATCACGTCAGTCAGATTGAAAAGCACACTTCTGTTGAAATTATCCACTAATTTACTATAAACAATAGTTTTCCAACGCCACTAGCAAACCAAACCATTAGCAAACGATAACATTAACTGCATATGTTCTGATTTGTACAGTAGTGCACGTGATAGTCCGTACGTATGCTACCGCCCTACTTAGCATGACCCTACTTCAAGAGACGAAGCAAACATCGACAAACACATACCAGAGTGTAAGCAATTGATTAAAAATCTAAGATGGATTAGAAATCAAGGAAATGAACCTAATAGTGTACTTCAGTCCCAAACACTTTCCGCGCTTTCCGTTCAACTTTATCAGAACTACACAACTTTGCCTTCCAACTTTGCCAGAACTTGCAAACACTTGCTCAGTACCAGTTATGTACTATTAACAGAGGTCTAGACATATCCTTCGGAATCGGAATCGGCTTGCGAATGAATTAATTTTCGATGGATCGCGTGGTTGAATTAAGTTATGTGTGCATGGAAAAGTAAATCATTATTCTACAGTGTGTTGTAAGTGTTATTTGCATATAATTATAAGCATAACGCTAGTGATTAGAACAGTGATGTCGTGGATACTGCCTAATCAGTTCGCGGGTCATCATTTTGATCCTCGAAGATACGCTGCCGGACAAGTTCTACGAATAGTCCAATTCATGGAGCCAATAAGCCTGCTAAGATGTAAAGACAAGATAAATTGGAAAATACTACAGAAAGCTCATGATATATTGATATTATGCTCATGATACATGACTAGTTTACTCGTATAATTTCAGTAACATTATTTTATTCTTATTGTTTGTCGTTAAACATAATCGTTTAACCCGACGATTAATTACTAATCGAAACATCTAGTTTAGATCTTCACAACAACGTAACATGTTTAATTTATAGGGAAGCACTACTGCTCCAATTTGTTATGCGCACCGAGATGGCACGTTCTCAGTGTATTTATAAATTATTATTTTGCTTTATTTTCATTATATCTACTGTTATTCTGCAAGCCAACGCTAGAAACATGGAAACCCTTTACTCTGAAATGGTATACCAATACTAGTTCTGATTGCAAAGTTAACTTCCTTGTCGTAATGCGCTTTCAATCCATAGTGGTACGAGTTAGCAAATAAAACGTATTCCATTCAAGTGACTACAGGTGTGGGCCCCGGGTTATATTAGGTAATGCAAACAAAAATAATGTTGGTTTTTTTTTTAAATAAAACATGTGAATGCAAAAGACAACAAATAAAACCAGGTGCGTTTTCATACGATTATAATTAATGACTACCTTCTGTTGCATTATTGTATTTACATTCTTAAGCACCTGAATGTACCCTTGGCCAGATTTAGACCCAAGTAACCACGATACCATTGTCCGCTCTTGATCAGATTAGTAGATTAACAGGTGGGGAATCGTCGTTTTCTCAAGCGATACGTCGATTATTGATATTTTTAGCAAACCGTCAGCGGCAATCGGAACGGAAAAATAAAATGCTCTCCTATTTAAACGCTGCATCCAGGCGAAACCTTTAAACCCGTTAAACGGAACTGACAAATCGGGGTCTCAAGGTACTTGCCATAATTGGAAGGTGAGCAAAGAACGAAATGTAAATAATTGAAAAATAAATTTAGTTGTTGTTGTAGTATGTTGTAGTCCAATTCATAATCTTCAAGGAATACACCAATTTCACAACATACACCATTAAACCATGGAAACAATTTTAGATCTATATATTCGAATTCCATCAAATATTAGATCAGTTGTATTTGACAGCAACACATGTGAAGGAGTTTAAGAAGCTGTTGACAATCGCACAAGCACATGTCTTAATTTTTTCCCAAAGCATTTCTTTCCGCCATAACTTTTCATCGAGAGTGGATGCGAGCGCCCGCGTTGATTCATATTCTAGACATAAGATAACTAATTCAGTTTGATATTATTTCGTATATCATCTGTTTCGTTCCGTTTGTGTATTATTTGTAATAGAGACTGAGTTTTTTTACGAAATGAAACCATTGATTCGCGTAAGTAACACATATTGTTGGAACTCTTGCTTGTTGTTTAATCTGTTCTTTTCGTATTTCAGGCAACTGCACAGCTAGCCAACGAACAATACCTAAAAGCAATGAAGAAATGGCGAATAATTCTAAGTATTTACGATGAGAAGCATTTTCTACAGCTTCTCAATATTATTTATTACAAAATTACTTGAAACGATATTGATATGAGGCACGAGGAAAACGCTGACTGATATTCATAACCTTTCGGTTTAACTTCTTACTATTGGCTCGTAGGATCAGTCACCATGAGGCGTTGTACCGAAAGGAAGAGCGAAACTAGACAAGTGATAAGGGTGAGAAGCATCTTGCAATCCTTCAGGATAGCTTCTCAATGTTATTTGTTACAAAATTACTTGAAACGATATCGATATGAGGCATGAGGAAAACGCTGACTGATATTCACAATATCCTATCGGTTTAAGTTCTTACTATTGGCTCGTAGGTGTGTTCAGTCACCATGAGGCATTGTACCGAAAGGAAGAGCGAAACTAGACAAGTGATAAGGGTGAGAAGCATCTTGCAATCCTTCAGGATAGCTTCTCAATGTTATTTGTTACAAAATTACTTGAAACGATATCGATATGAGGCATGAGGAAAACGCTGACTGATATTCACAATATCCTTTCGGTTTAACTTCTTACTATTGGCTCGTAGGTGTGTTCAGTCACCATGAGGCATTGTACCGAAAGGAAGAGCGAAACTAACAAGTGATAAGGGTGAGAAGCATCTTGCACTCCTTCAGGATAGCTTCTCAATGTTATTTGTTACAAAATTACTTGAAACGATATCGATATGAGGCATGAGGAAAACGCTGACTGATATTCACAATATCCTATCGGTTTAAGTTCTTACTATTGGCTTGTAGGTGTGTTCAGTCACCATGAGGCATTGTACCGAAAGGAAGAGCGAAACTAGACAAGTGATAAGGGTGAGAAGCATCTTGCAATCCTTCAGGATAGCTTCTCAATGTTATTTGTTACAAAATTACTTGAAACTATATCGATATGAGGCATAAGGAAAACGCTGACTGATATTCACAATAACCTTTCGGTTTAAGTTCTTACTATTGGCTCGTAGGTGTGTTCAGTCACCATGAGGCATTGTACCGAAAGGAAGAGCGAAACTAACAAGTGATAAGGGTGAGAAGCATCTTGCACTCCTTCAGGATAGCTTCTCAATGTTATTTGTTACAAAATTACTTGAAACGATATCGATATGAGGCATGAGGAAAACGCTGACTGATATTCACAATATCCTATCGGTTTAAGTTCTTACTATTGGCTTGTAGGTGTGTTCAGTCACCATGAGGCATTGTACCGAAAGGAAGAGCGAAACTAACAAGTGATAAGGGTGAGAAGCATCTTGCACTCCTTCAGGATAGCTTCTCAATGTTATTTGTTACAAAATTACTTGAAACTATATCGATATGAGGCATGAGGAAAACGCTGACTGATATTCACAATAACCTTTCGGTTTAAGTTCTTACTATTGGCTCGTAGGTGTGTTCAGTCACCATGAGGCATTGTACCGAAAGGAAGAGCGAAACTAACAAGTGATAAGGGTGAGAAGCATCTTGCAATCCTTCAGGATAGCTTCTCAATGTTATTTGTTACAAAATTACTTGAAACTATATCGATATGAGGCACGAGGAAAACGCTGACTGATATTCACAATAACCTTTCGGTTTAAGTTCTTACTATAGGCTCGTAGGTGTGTTCAGTCACCATGAGGCATTGTACCGAAAGGAAGAGCGAAGCTAACAAGTGATAAGGGTGAGAAGCATCTTGCACTCCTTCAGGATAGCTTCTCAATGTTATTTGTTACAAAATTACTTGAAACTATATCGATATGAGGCATGAGGAAAACGCTGACTGATATTCACAATAACCTTTCGGTTTAAGTTCTTACTATTGGCTCGTAGGTGTGTTCAGTCACCATGAGGCATTGTACCGAAAGGAAGAGCGAAACTAACAAGTGATAAGGGTGAGAAGCATCTTGCACTCCTTCAGGATAGCTTCTCAATGTTATTTGTTACAAAATTACTTGAAACTATATTGATATGAGGCACGAGGAAAACGCTGACTGATATTCATAACCTTTCGGTTTAACTTCTTACTATTGGCTCGTAGGATCAGTCACCATGAGGCGTTGTACCGAAAGGAAGAGCGAAACTAGACAAGTGATAAGGGTGAGAAGCATCTTGCAATCCTTCAGGATAGCTTCTCAATGTTATTTGTTACAAAATTACTTGAAACTATATCGATATGAGGCATGAGGAAAACGCTGACTGATATTCACAATAACCTTTCGGTTTAAGTTCTTACTATTGGCTCGTAGGTGTGTTCAGTCACCATGAGGCATTGTACCGAAAGGAAGAGCGAAACTAGACAAGTGATAAGGGTGAGAAGCATCTTGCAATCCTTCAGGATAGCTTCTCAATGTTATTTGTTACAAAATTACTTGAAACGATATCGATATGAGGCATGAGGAAAACGCTGACTGATATTCACAATAACCTTTCGGTTTAAGTTCTTACTATTGGCTCGTAGGTGTGTTCAGTCACCATGAGGCATTGTACCGAAAGGAAGAGCGAAGCTAACAAGTGATAAGGGTGAGAAGCATCTTGCACTCCTTCAGGATAGCTTCTCAATGTTATATGTTACAGATGTGTGCAAAATCGAAACGAATATTGTGTCATATTGCGCTCGTTAGAATTAATTATGTTTGAGGAAAAGTATGGAAAATATTTACTAAATTGTACTAATATCATTCAGTACATTACTCAGTATTTTTTCTTCAATGATTAGTCCGAAAATAGTTGTTAACCACGCTTTAAAATAACGGCGGCTTGAAATTTCATTAATTGTGCTTCAGTATTCCTTTTGTGTATCTAACACATTCCGCCTTCTGCTTCAATTTTTCCAGTACACTTTCGCGGGAAATGCTTGTGGCGAAACAGATCTTTCAACAACGGTATGTTTGCAACTGTCCATATCGCCACCAGCTGTGTATCGGCGCGATAATAGTCGGTGGTGTTGACCACCGGGCTCCTACGTTCTCCATTAATAGGTTTCTGACCGCGAACATCCAATGAGCAAATTCACCGCTGCTGGGGACATGGTGCGCAGGCTCCTACATCGCTTATCGCATTCAGGCAGGGGATACGATTTAGCAAAGTTGAGCAAAGCAGTGTTGCCCCGTCCGTCGTTCGGTACACCGTCGCGATTACTCGGCTGCAGGTGTGTGTTTTTGTTGCAGAGCGTGCGTGCACGGGATAGTTCAGGAGTGTGCGCGCGCGTGTGTTTTAATATATGAAAATAGGTATAAGAGTATTTATGTGTGTAAATATGTATTAATATATATATATTAGGATGTCGGTGTAATTAAAAAGAATAACAATACGGCAAATGAAAAAGAGTTGGTTCTAAACCGATTAACCGTAAACTTAGTATGCACCTTAGAAATGTTGGATGAATCAAATTTACATAAATGTAAGTGTTTATCAATTGAATCCGTAGTATGCTATATGTTAAGGCCAATGAACCGATTATGCAATTGTTAACTGTTTGCTGCGTGCTACTTCGTCAAGAAAACTGCTCCCTTAATAGACAAATTTTCACGCTGGCGCATAACATATCCGCAGCCCAGCTTCCGTTGCAAGAAAAAATATTCATTTTTAATTACATATACATATAGGTATATCTATACACCATATCGCATTATTATGATATACATAACATATATGTTGAATGGATTGGTAATATGTATGCATATCACATAAAGTGTGTATAATATTGTCAATTTTTAAATATGTATTCACTATGTATGTATATAAATCGATCGATTTTTCGAAAGCATGTTAAATTCAAAACTAAACTTACTAAACGATTTTCATTCGTTCTACTAACAGAGCTCTTGCCGGCACTTTAAAGATCACAGCTAGCAGGTAGCAATAGCTCCGATTAAGTAGGAACTGCTCACCAGCATAGTTTTCCACCGGGCAATACCGGTGTATCTTCATAAGGGAGCAATTGCCATTTTGTAAATATTGATTTTTGTTATTGTCACATGTTATAGAAGCTCATGTCTCCCTGCCGTGTTTGCAAATTGAAATCGCATCCAATACATAACACAATCATTTTCCTAGCCCCGGCTATTTTGTGGCATAATTGCTGCTGGATGTTCACTCACGTAATCCTTCTTTTTCGTGGACCTCTTGTTTATTAAATTTTAAAAGGCTTGGTGTATATGTGCGCTTGCGTGTGTGGGGGTGTATGTATATATATATAGGGAGTAGGGAGTCGAGAGCGCATGGAAACCTAGAACGGTTACGATGTGCTAAAACCGCGTGCAGATGGCGCAATCCAATCAACCTTGAAGCAAATGTCAGTACCTAAACAGGCTTACCACGCTAGTTTCTAGAACTTTAAACACGTCAGCAACAGTGCAAGAACGCGGCTCAGACCCTCGCGGGTAGGATTCATGTGCGAGTTTGTCATTGGGATAAAGATCCAACTCGAGAGTCTGCACTCCGTGTAAGTGCCATTCTATTTGAAAGAGTTGAAATTCTAGTGGTGTTCATATTTGGCTGTTGTATTCGGATAAGGAAAGACCAAAACCGACCGTTTCTAATGCCTAAATGCATGTAAAGAAAGTAAGACCTTTGTTTGTGCACATCTTGTACTGTGGCAAAAACATTCAATCTATTTTAAACCCAGTCAAACTGCCAACGATCCGGCCGGCCCGGAATGAAGTGGTTTCTCTGTGTGTTGTCTGTCTGGTTAGCTGGTTTACTAGTGCATATTCGCGGTCCTAATACTCAGGCCCAATGAGTCAAATGTGTGAACCTATTTCCATCTTCTTTTTTTTATAATGTTTATTGAACATTTAGCAAGATTATTTTTGTTTATTAAAACAATCGTCTACGGTACAGGCTGCATAGTGCTGCATTAAAATGAGCAATGCAATGAGCAATGATACACCACAGTAGGTGATCGGTTTTACCGCAAAAAAATATTTAAAAAAAAATGGCACATTCTACGCTCTGACCTAATGCATCTTTTAATTTTTCTCAATATACTTTATCTACTTTCTGTCTTTAGCAACGCAAGCGTATTGCGGGAAAACCCGCTGTTTGGCATCCCCCGAGCAGTTATACATAGAAATTGGAAATACTCTTACATGCTGATAGACAGCTCACAGCTCCTTAAACTCGAGTACTACTGGAGGAGTGATAGCAGAGAGCGAACGAGAACGGGCGGGCAGCAGAGCGCATCACCAGGCATCAATCACCGCGCTTGCCACTCCACAGGACTTACCTATTGAACTCCTGCATACGCGCATATGACGCTGATGTAAACACCAACGTGTGAAATCCTGACTGTATTATCCCTTAGCAGCTACAATACGACCTCGTTCAACAGCAACATTCTTCCAAATTGTTTGGGTGAGGTGCCAAACTGCTGGTCGGGACCAGGAATAGTTTTACGCCTCCTAAGAATTAGTGCTGAAGCATTGCTGCAGGACCAGCTGAAAGCTTAGTAATAATTGACGTAAGCAATGGAGCCGCCGGCGATCGAACCGCAGGTGTCGATTGATCCGCCGTTACTAGAACCCGCACCATTACTCAGCACAGAAAACATCGTTCCACCCTCTGATGCATCGGACGCTCAATCGAATGGCGGTGCCTCCTCGACAATGTTGAAACAAATGCATAGACTGCTTACACCTCCGGCTGATCTTCTGGAATGGAAAGATATGCCGCAGCATCTGCAGTTCAATCCCTATGTGCTCACTGGCTATCGGCCGTTGCAGGGTGTGAAGGGTTGCCTTAGCAGCCTGTTCTATGTTCACAATGAAACCATCAACATCCTTACACACGGTGAGTACTAGCAGGCAGTAGAAAATCCGACCAAAAAAAAGCAGCAATCAAACCAACTAAATGGCAGTACCAATAAAAACAGCAATCCTTAAAGAAAAGGAACTACACCATCAATCAACTGCTGTGTCTTGAATTGACTATCCGATCGACTATGATCCAATTCACCAGCTCATCCAACCAACACAATTCCACACAGCTTGATAATAGCTTGACTAAAATTACCAATCAATCAATCAATCGTTCGAACGAGTTCCAATTTCTCATGTGGATTGTTCCGCCTTTTTTCATTCTTTTTTTTCCTTCTCTAAACATCGACCTACAATTTCCCCGGACGGCGGCCGCACTCTGTAGGCATTCCAATCGTTTACATACTGGCAACTGTTCCGGCAATGATGCCATGGGAGAAAGACTACCGCTTTCTGTCGTGGTGTCATCTGGTCGGTTCCGTTGCACCGTGGTGCGGTAGCTTCGTCTATCACCTTTTTATGAATCTGGAGTGCGGCGAGGGCATTTACTATCGGTTGCTGCAGCTCGACATGTTGGGCATTTGGATCAGCCAGAGCTTTGGTAAGGCTTATCTATACCGCGCAGGAGTGTCACAGGAATTTGTGGTTTTTCTGCGTAAATTGGTTTTTTCTTGTCTACTAGCCACATTAGCGAGCTCCACCTGCCTGTAGTTAACGTAATGCCATGGATAGATTAGTTTGAGCCGATTTTCAAAACCTTCTTCGCCAGTGTAATTAAGATGTTCCACCTGTTAACTTTTCATATCGCATATATTTGTTGACGATTGCACCAACCGTTATTTAACCTTTCCTTTTTTCGCTCACAATATAATCATTTTTTTTATTTAATTTCTCATTTGGTTGCTAAATGAAAGAGAAAAAGTACCTATACCTTTACTGTGGCAAAAACAACCACAAGTAGTATTAAAAAGATTGCTTAATTTGCTTTAATCTTCTTTTAAGTACAGCAAAACCAAAACTAGATATTTCAGTTAAAGAATATTGATTGCTGATCTTATTTGATCCTTTTTTCCTTCGTTCATCATCATACAGGAGCGCTGCCAATGGTAACGGCGACAGTTTATTGCTGGAATACACCATTAAAATGGTTGTTCATTATTTCTTATTCGCTGCTATGTATCTGGGGACTTTTTAAGGTATGTTCACGTTCTTTGGAAGCCGTTTCGAATGTTTTTTTCTCAATACCCTGTTTCATCATATGCACACGTGATGCCACAAGTCACCGTAACTACTACAAGTCGTTATTGTTTCCTCGCCCGCAGGCTATGACGGCTTCTTCGCCGTGGCAGCGACGACTATGTTTTTTGCTTCCGTTCAGCATGCGCATTATTCTGACGCTACTTCGTATCTCCAAGATGGGTGGCGGAAATCCTACCTCACTAACCCACGTATTCCTGCAGGTAAATACTGTGTAGCGATTGTACCTTTGCCTAGTGCCACGACTTACTACGAGTTGCGGGTTGCCTGGGGTTGCTCTCAAAACAAACAATTTTGTTTTGCTTGCGAACACCATCAATGGCAGCTCGATGATCGATTTAATCGCAAACATAATTACAAGGCAACGTCTGGCTGTAGATTGCAATCATCCACACATTGATTATTTAAAAGGTTGAACCTTAATTGCTCGCACCTTCCATCGATGTAGTAAATCACCGCCGTGATCCGCTCATCGTCTATTTCCGCCCCAGAATACCTAGACGTAAACACCACACGCACATCGCTTATTAGGGGTCGCACAACAGCAAGGGTGCATCAATAATGCACGCTAATGATAGTTTTGTCCACTAACCGCACCCTGTTACATATATGCTCATGATCGCTGCAAACAGTTGGGCTTCCTATTTATTCTGTGGTGATGAAATATGCCAACCGGCCATTTGAGCATTACGAGAATAGATGCATGCTTTAATGGCAGGAAATACTGATAGCATACAATTCACTCAATTAAGAACAATCAATAACTGTAGACTGTTATGGCATTCGCTCGAAGGGTTGGTCACAGCGAGCGGGAAATGGTGGTTAAGAGCATATAAGTAGGATATTACTTGTCTAAAAAATATTATTTTCCACTATCATTGACTACTGTGCACCTTTTTAATGGCCGGCCGCTTTGCAGGACGCAGTGTCAGCGGTAGGTGGAATCATCGGCGCGATGCATATTCCAGAGAAATGGTTTCCCGGTAGTGTCGACATTTACTTGAACTCACACAACATCATGCACGTGTTGGTGGTCGTTGCCGTCTACTCGATGCACCAGGTATGGCTATAATGGTTTGTAAAGCATGAGGCCTTCATTCTGCAAGCTCAAAATTGCGGGCACTCAAAATTGATAAATCACTATCATCTTTCCGGCGTACAATGGTTACATTTCAGGCCAGCTGGAATTGAAAACTACTCTAATACCTGTGTGATTTATTATCCTCCCAGGCCACTGTACGAGACATCGAATGGATGCAGCGATCGGAATGTAACGGACTCAGCAGTAACACCACACTCAACATAGACCATGTCAATGGGTCGCATTTGGAGCTATGACTTGCAAAGCGTCGTGCATCAGCTACACCATTAGCGGATTCAGCGATGATATGCCGTGGGATTTCTGCATCAAAACGATGGCAGAATCACTGTGGATTCTTTATGCATTCGTCGACATGGTTGTGTAGTTTTGGGTGTGGGCTATAGAGCGGAAAAAATTCGCACCAAACGTATACAGCATAGGGGGCGGGGTTCCCTGACACTGATGAAATACTCAGACACTAGTCGATAAAAGATTTATATGCGCATAGACACGCAGCAGTCATAAACATTTAAAAATGCAAGCTATCGTAATAAATAGCGGAAAATTGCATTAACGAAAAGCCAGATTTGGTATGCATGGGGCTGGCAGGCAGAATAGAGATATCCAGAAAAAATAGAAAAGTGAAAAAGATACAAAAGGACAACGATGCTTGCGAGTGCAGCATAAAGCATGGCATTAAACAATTAACTAGAAAATAATTTAAACTTTTAATTAAACTAGATTAATCTAGCAAATCAAATCTCCGGACATTCTTCCACTCTCTAGTGCAGTCTATTTCAACATGCTAGAATCTGGTGAATTAATCGTGCTCGAAGGTCGTTAGTGAGTTACATTGTTTTGAGGGTTTCAGAAGCTACCTGTTTGCCAGACTAAAGATAGGATTCCTTTGCCTGCTTGGTTATTTGTTTACTCAGCATTTCTTCATTATCTCTTATCTGTTCTTAGCTACCTCTAAGCTCGTTTCTACGGTTGTAAAACTTTCCGGAAATGGTTTTTTTTTTGTTTGGTATCATAGCATGGTCGATGCTTCGATCTTATTTCAATTGGCAATTAGCTTTCCTTTTCCAGCGACGACATCATTAAGCATTCAGGCATCATTCATCATTACTGTTGCAGTCTGTAGGGAGAGCTAATGGAATGTCTTTCTCGCAAGAATTGAATTCCTACTAGAAGAAAATTATTTGAAAAGTAGATAGACAAAAGCAGTTTGAATAAAAAGTTAAACTATCCGTGCAGAAAACGGGGCATAGCCTTACTACCGTAAATTAATCCCGGTTAGTGATCTGTTTGGTACTTTACAGCCTAAGTAGCATGCAGAACGGCTGAAACCGGAGCCCCTTAATTACGACCAAAGCAGTTTTCGCTATCAATGATAAGTAGAAATTGGTTTAAAATTGCTTAGCAGTTGTAGTGCCAATGCAGAGAGTAGTTTTAAGTACGGCAGTTTACATACCGCGCATATGAATGAAATAGAAATTCAAACAGTGCTTTTAGGACTCCTTTTCGTCTACTGTCTGGCAATTCCATTCGAATCCCTTAGGTTTTTTTTTGTATATTTTCAGAATGCGTTGTTTACAAGAAATTAAGAAAACCTATCCCCGTATTTGGATTGCTAATATTCTTCCAACCTAGTACCTTTGTTTTCAACCACTGCTCGCATCTATTAAACGGCTGTTGAAGTATTACTTTTTCCAGTACCCTAGATATAAGGCAGAAAAGTAATGAGCGAAGATATAATCCATTGAAGGAATGAAATCTGGGAGCGCAGCGCAACTTTTCTTCATGTTTCGCTATAACGTGTGTTTCAGATCTTACGAAAGTACCGATTTTATGATCCTCCGAGGTTTTAGGAACAGTATCTGTGATCATAACAACTTACCTAAGTTTGTATCAAGCTAAAAGCTTTGCTCGTAATATTTATTTAAGACTTAGTTTAGAACCTTTACAACATTTTCATCGTTGCCTAGTCCGAGTGCTTCTCATCTGCCATAATTTATTAGGTTAAATTTAAACACGACATGCAATTAAGACTAGTCAACCGTGTTTCCAAAATAGCGGTGCATTCGTAAAGCAATCTCTATCCAACGGTTAATTTACAGATGCGATGAGGTGCATTCCATGCATCATACGGTGCATCCATCGATAGTTGCACCCGATCAAGCAGTTGCAAAATCTAGGGTTTATCAACTTATTTGCTGAAACAAAATCGTCGTAGCATCTTAAACTGAGGAGTTATGAATGAAGGTAGCGTTATTGAACAGTATAGAATGTTACTTGCATACTCGTTTGGTTAGTTTTGTTGTTTTTTTTTATCTATTATCAACAGCGTTCCTTGCACTTCGTTTTTAATTACTTCTTTAGTGTCTATTTTCGAAGCTTATTGGAATAATAGTATACCACATGATTTTCGAAGCATATCCATTTTCACCATAAGAAATGCATAACTGTACCATTCAGTGTGATATTATATGCTTTGCGCATTTGAATTTGTTTCTATCCTTCATCTCCTTTTATGTATGTATCATGCCGGACGAAATTCAAGTTCATTTCAGGGGTACTAATGTCCTTTATGCGTGATGCTAATGTAGGCCGAAGTGCAATACCACGGTATCAAAATAGAAGCTAGAAATAATGAAATCATAGTTTTCCTATGCCGTCACAGGTGTGCGTTCCAATTACATTATGCAAACTAATACGTCGAGGATTCAGAACGATGCTGTATTGACCAAACACGAAACATAGTGAATAGTAAGCATGAATTTACATCACAAAATGCTTTCACGAAGCAATTTTGTTTATTTCAATATCGTATTGCCTGTTTTCGCCGCATTTTAAATTATTTCTTCCCGCGTTAGTGCTTTTTGCTTCCTGAATACGTTAGACGTTGAAAGCAACAATAAAAACAGAAAAATGTATAGGAAACAACATATTATAAAACAGTTGCGGCTTCTATTCGTACTCTACACATCTAAGAAATTGTCCAAAACCACTTTTTCAAGTTATATGTTAAACGTGAACAATGCGTAATCTACCTATTTATCTGACAGACTTATGTTAGTGAGTTTAGGGAAAAAATAATAAAAAACAACTAAAAAGCTGTAGGAAAACTTCCATTGAAATAAAGCAATATTATATACAAAGGATCAATATGAAAGTTTGATCATCTCCAAGTGCTTTTTAATTCATTGTGCCCATGGTTTCGATTTTTCAGTTAACAGTGGCCAACCTCTGGCTAGCAAATTGTTTACAAACAATGTTGCTCTAGCATTGATTAATTAAGATACAAAACTGCTCTTAATTTAGCTTTATCAATTACATTTCCCGTATATTTAATTCTTGGTGCCAGTTCTACTGAAATGAATTTAATTTTTTCTCAGCTCCTCTCTCAGTGCATGGATACATTAGGGAGCATCTCACCCACTTGGGGCGAGCCTCGTCGCGAATCCTTTCGAAGGAACGATGCCTTTTTCAATTATTTCCATGATTTCGCACCCTTTTCCAAACAGCCGCGGTAGAAAGTGTTTTGGGGAAATTCACCAAACCGGTGGCTTTTCACCACAAAGGATGGCGCCGAGGCCAACGTGTATTAAGGAAACAGGTGAAGTCACCAAAACGAATTCCTGCATGTAGAGAACGCAATTTCTATCCAAAAACATGGGAAAACTGTGGAAAATCAGCGGAAAAACAGCGTTTAAAGGCTGGTGGAGCGCGGAACCGGACCAGTATAAACCAACGGAGTAAAGGGTGGTGTAGGTTTGGTGTAAATCATAAGTCACAACGTTACATAAAATCATCACAGATTCTTGGTCCTGCAAACGGGGCAAATCCTCCCAAACATGGGTAGCGGGGACCACCACGACCTAACATACTAGAGCTCTCGGTCTCAACGAAATTAGTGCTCCATTTGGTATTGTGTTTGAGTAGAAGCGAGTGGGTATCATTCACGCAAACACCATTTCAGGCACCACTGTGGTACACTTGCGCTCATCAACCAACCGGTCCCAGCCGTCCCGTCCCGCAACAACGCAACTCTACCAGCCATCGACCAGCGTCTGCACCGGCTGCTGCTGAAAATGCTGATGAACGTGGCGGCTTACTCGCTTAAACTGGCCAGTTGGCCTAGTGTACCACGCACGGTGCGACTATCGTTACAGCGCTACCAGCACTGGACAAGGCGAAATGTCCTGTGCAGCGGTAGGTTACAGGTAGCACAGATCAACTTCAAACATCAGCCCCCGTTCACCACTGCCGAGGGAAAGGAATCGTGTTCCGGATCTTCACCCCTGGGCATAAGTCACTGCAACACCAGACCTTCCCTGCATCGTTCCTACGTGTCCAACATCAACGATGAATGCGACAGTGTTCTGCAGACCAAGAAGCGGTTGCTGCAGGAAAAGCGCGAAGGCCTGGTGCGCGACATTCGCGAGCGTAAGGAGAAAGTGAGGGAACGCGTAGAGGAGGTGATCGAACGAGAGAACGTCGCGACCATACCGAACCTGCTCTGCATAGGCCGCATCGTTGCATCGCCCTACCTTGGCTACGTCATTGTGCAAACCGAGTTCCGGCTAGCGATGGCCCTGCTGATCGTGGCCGGGCTGACCGACCTGGCCGACGGTTGGATTGCCCGTAACTGGCCGAACCAGGCGTCGCGGCTCGGTTCCTTTCTGGATCCGATGGCGGATAAGGTGCTGGTGGGTTCACTTGTGATAGCTATGTGCTACATCGATCTGCTCCCACTGTGGCTAACGGCGATGATAGTGTTCCGAGATGTGTTTCTCATCGGTGCTGGGTTCGTGATCCGGTACGTTAGTCTACCAAAACCGGTATGTTTTCACCCGAAAGTCCTTCCCAGCACTATGCCAACATTCCACTAATGGTAGGGCAATCGCCGTTGCCGTTTGTTTACAGCGCACACTATCGCGATACTTTGACGTAACACACGCGACTGCCCAGCTGGCTCCTACCTTCATTAGCAAACTGAACACTGCCGTCCAGCTGGTGACCGTAGCAACCACACTTGGAGCACCTATCTTCGGCTACCTCGACCACGCTTTTTTGCATGGGCTATGGTATCTCACCGGATTTACGACAATGGCCGCTGCTGTAAGCTATCTCACCAGTAAGGACACTTATAAGATACTCCGAAAGAAACCCTAGTAAGCAGGGAAGGGCAGGGAAACTTGTATCTTGTCCGCACGTATATATTGCGTAAACTGTAACACACAAAAATGAAAACATGTACCAGCGAACTTTTGGTATCACGGAAACGAATAGTTTCTGATAAAGAGATTTCTTTTATGTCTTTCCATCAGAAAGTTCATTCAAATGGATTACTTTACGATGGCCGGATTCATTGTAGGGTAAACAAACAAAATCCATTTACCAAACGTGTATAAAACAACACGCGTTTCTCTGGAAATCTAAAAGTTCACTAGTATTTGCTTTCGTCACTTATGGTATCTTTACCGGATTCCCAACAGTGCGCGCTGGTATGAGCTATTTTTTTCCAGCATATACAAGATGCAAGATGATACTACAGAAACCCTCCTACTAACCTAGGAATGGCAATGTCATCTTGTCGAAAATTTTTTTCGTTAACTGTGTAAATAGAATATATAAAAACCAACTGATATACCTGCGTTGATTGTAAGCTTCAGCAAGGGAAACGTTTGGTGAAAGAATTTGTTACTGCTTTTTGAGGGGGGGACTTTAATTAAACGTTAATTGAAAAGGCGCTCCTTCAAGGTGGACCGTTCAAACGGCCAGGAATTTCTACGACTCACTTTGGGAGCTGCTGAATTTCTGATTCAAGGATAAACACTGTACACAATTATATTAAATCAGCGCCGAAACAGCAAACAGTACTTTCTACGTAGCAACAATGTACTTCGGTTGTTTGTACATCTCATAAGCGAACTCCTCCTGGTGCGACGGATCAAACTCTAACCCGATGTAATCCAGCTCCAGCCGGAAGTTACCTTCATGTCCGCCGCGTGCTCCGACCGATAAGCCGACGCTGGTGATGCGATTGAGCGGCACCGGTCCCTGATTGTCCTGCACCCGGCCCTTGGATGCGAGGAAAAATTTGGAAAACGGTATCTTTGCGATCTGCCAATGTGGTCCACCACGCGTGTACAGCACGTAATGGTATACATCATTCCACAGTATGTCGTAGTAGCCGTCCGCACCCAGGTTAATAAGGTAGGATCGTCCATCACCGCGCACCCTGAGCACCAGCGTATTATACTGGCCCCAGTCGTAGTACGCATCCCGTTTAAACGATTTCTACACAGTGGAAGGAAGGCGCGAGCGTGAGCATGATTTGCACCGGGTGTGCCTGTAGTTAACAGCAAAACCTACCCGTATTCTTTGACTTTTGATGTTAGCGTAACCGGCACGCTTGATGCGACCGTCGATTGGGACGCGCGATTCAAGCGTTCCATGAAACAACCCATAGCCAGCGGAACTTAGCTCCAGCTTCGCCGTAGAGTATCCCTCACCGTGGTCACTGTCGGTTGTTACAATCCACCTATCCAGTTGTTCTGGTTGGTTGAATCCAAACACGACGTCGACTTCGCCCGGCCGGAACACTACGAGCGGGTCGCTCTCCAATCGCTCCTTCCACTCCTGTCCCATCAGTGTCAGCTCCTGGCGCATTTCGCGTAGCCCGTCCCGAATCAGCTCGATTGCAGACGGTGAGGGTCCACGCTTCTGGTAGCCTCCCTTGCGATGCCGTTCCCAAAACAGTCCATTGGCCAGTACTCCGGGGGCGATTAGTGATGGTGTGCCATTTCGCAAAAGTGATCGCAACCGGCGGTCGCCAGTATGCAGTGCCGGAACTAGCAACGTGTGATACTCGGCTGTAGTAGTAACCCGGGGAAGTGCCCGGGAGTTACCGAACACGTACGGCCAACACGACCGCAGCATTCCCACGCAATCGACGTTTTATGGGCTGAAATGAGCTGAAATCAACAAACGAACATCACAACATATTGATCACATCTTACCTGCGACGAAAAAAAACAAACAAACAAACAAACCGCTCTACCTAGCACACCATCGGTCCAACCGGTACCACCGCCGGGTGGGATCGCATGGGAGTTTTTACGGTTGAAAACGGTAGGGTTTTTGCGGTCTTTTCTCAAAAAATACTAGGAAAAATACGTTGTTATCTAACAACGAAACCGCAGATCTAAACGTGCGGCTAAAAAACAATGGTTATTTGACAGCTCTCGGTAAAAGAAGGTTTGTTTATTGTTTGTAGCAAGCAGTTTCGGAGTGTGTAGAACGTACAGAAGTAAGAGTTTGGGTGGGTTTACTATTGGTATTATGAGTTAACAATAATATATTTAGTTATTATCGTCTTAAATAGCGATTAAATAGTCATCTGGGTGGTCCGGAAAACCATATGATGGTCTGGCATCTGGGTGGTTCCGGTGCGTTTTTATGCTTGTGCCCGGCATTTTCAGGGTTCAGCTGAGCACGTGGTACTGCTGCTGTTGCTGTTGCTACGTACCGAAATGTGGTGTAATGGGCTGATTAAGCACTAAGAACGATCGCGTTTATGAGCGGTGTAGTTATTTTAGTTATCCCTACATACGGCTCGACGCGTGCGGCATTGAAAGCGAACGGGATGGTGAGTGTTTGTTACCCACGGTCGCGGCAAATGAGATTTATAAATAGCGTTCTACAATTATATATTTTTGTTGTCCTTCCTGGTGTTCACCCTTTCTCTCTCTCTCTCTGTCTCTCTTTCTCTCTTTTTCCGTTACCACAGGGATGAGGGAACCGAATTTGTCGCAGTGAGACGGCGACGTTGTATGCCAAAAACCCACCAAAGGGCAACAATTTCAACGCAGCAAGTCATCCGTCATCGTTATTCCACTAGAACATACCGCTTAACGCTAGCACATTTGCGGGCATCCCGGAACGTTAACCGCATCTCGCACCGCTGCT
Organism: Anopheles aquasalis; assembly: GCF_943734665.1. Classification (NCBI taxonomy): domain Eukaryota; kingdom Metazoa; phylum Arthropoda; class Insecta; order Diptera; family Culicidae; genus Anopheles; species Anopheles aquasalis. The sequence continues at coordinate 3,672,731 of NC_064876.1, read as the reverse complement.
CACGCTGGTGCGGGCTCTGGGTGCGAAGAGAGAGAAAGAAGGGACATGGTGGATGAACCGCGGCTATGTCGCGTGGGTCCACGTTGCCGTGCCGTGCCGTGCCGTGCCGTGGCGAGCATGCGTGCGTGCGCGCTGCTAGTAAAGCCGAGCGGGTTCTAAATTTAACCCGCCTGTAACCGCGTGTGCCGCAATAGCCATGAGTGGACTTAGGAGAGATCGGAACCGTCGATCGAGCATGAAGCTATCTCGAGCCACCACGCACGCAAGCTGTGCGAGTCAGTGTAACATAGAGCGACTTAGCAGGCGGCTGCGGCTTGGTCACTTCGTATCGTAAGTGAAGCTCGAACTACTGAGCCCCGTGGCAAAAACGTGAACCGTCGGGGAGAGCGTTCTGGAGCCCGGTAGCCTTCTACTACTACTAGTGTGACAGGAAGGCGGGCATGCCTTTTGGGGGGGAATTGGAAACGGAAACAACGGCCAGCCGGGCCCGGGTTCCAGGTCGTGTAAGCAAGTCCCCGTTAGGTGGCCACCGCCATCGCCACGAAACGCCACCCAAGAGACCGCGATCGCGATCAGTGTCTCTCGCGGTCGCTGTTGGCTCGCTGTGGCTAGAGTAGCGCGCGGACAAAATTTGGTTTGCTGCTGCTCTCTGCGCATACAAGCCCTCACGACGCAGGCTGCTCTCTGGCTAAGAGTCTGTGGGAGGTTTCGACTAAGCCGAATTCTTGTTTGCCGGCCGGGCTAAATGCGTGAACGCCCCCCGGGGAAAATGGCCTTTTGTCGTGTTACGGCCCCCGGCCCGAGCAGTTGTGCAGTGTGTTCCGAGTGTGCGTGTTGTCGTCCACCTGCTGGTATGTCTCTTGAGCGTGAAGCGAAAACGGCGTGGCAAGGGGTGTGGCAGTGGGAGCTCCCCCCCCCCCCCCCGCCCCAGCCGTTGGCGTTGGATTTATTTTCGTCATCCGGCGGGTGCTGCCGATGCGGCTAGCTTTGTTGCCTCGCTGGACTGGATCTTCCACGCCACGAGGTGCCCCCAGGAATGTGCTCTTTCGATTTCGGGCGTTTGTCTAGTTTTTTGGCCGGGTAATATTGGAGGAATATTACTCATCGCCGGTCCGCCCGCCCGCACACACAGTAGCTCATCAGCTTTGCTCTAGCACGTTATGCGTTTTTGGTCATTACTATTTTTACTTTTTGCCTTTTTCCATCGAAAAGTGTTTCGCTATTTTTTTCTCTCTCTCTCTCTCTCTATTTCCAACAATGTGCATTAACGGGTCGTTTCCGGGTTTTGGTTTTCTTTTTCCGCAGATTCTTTGATCCGTCCTCTCACTCTCGGCGAGGTATACTGAGGCTTTGACGCACCGCACGGTCCATCCATCAATCCATCGCCATGGATCCGGAAGCGTTCCTGGACATCGCCAACCAGGTGATCAAGCTGAAGATGTTCCCGTACTTTGACATCGCGCACAGCCTGCTGTGCGCGTTGTCGGTCAAGGAAGATCTCGGTGCCGGTGCGCACGCGTTCTCGCGCAAACACCCGCTCGCCTGCTGGCTGTCGACGATGCTGGTCGTGTTTGCGGGCGGCATGGTCGCTAACGGGCTGCTCGGTGAGCCGATTTTGGCGCCGCTCAAGAACACGCCACAGCTGCTGGTGGCAACCGCCTGCTGGTACATCGTGTTCTACACTCCCTTCGACATCGGCTACAAGGTGGCCAAATTTCTGCCCATCAAGCTGGTCGCGAGCGCAATGAAGGAGATCTACCGGGCAAAGAAGGTAAGGCACCGTTGCAGCGCGAGGTGGACTCTACTGCGTCAGGGGCCAATCTGCTACAATCAACTGAGAAAAAGGGTTTACACCCCGCCACTTCAACCAGACGGGCGCAGCTCGGCTCAGCTATCAAAACACGAATCGACACCACCGGCGAACCGTAATGGTTCGTTTCCCAACAGAAGGACACACCGGACATTTGAACAGACTGGAATGCACGGGACGCACTCGATTGATGATTGCAATCTTCTCTATCATTGCCTTTCGCTCTCTATCCTATCCAGATACACGACGGTGTCACGCACGCAGCAAAACTCTACCCGAACGCCTTCATCATTATGATCATCATCGGCACGCTCAAGGGCAATGGCGCCGGATTCACGAAGCTGATCGAGCGGCTGATTCGTGGCGTCTGGACACCGACGGCCATGGAGTTCCTGCAGCCAAGCTTGTCAGTAGCTACTCGCTTATCGTATGGCCCTCGCTAGGACTGGCTTTGACCGCTCTCTTTGTCTTTGTCAATCGATCCCACACAGCTACACCAAGGCGTCGCTGATCGCTTCGATCATCTTCGTGCTGGACAAGAAGACGGACCTGATCTCGGCCCCGCACGCTCTGGTCTACTTTGGCATCGTCATCTTCCTCGTCTACTTCAAGCTTTCCTCGATCTTGCTCGGCATTCACGATCCGTTCGTGCCGTTCGAGAACCTGAGCTGCGCGCTGCTGTTCGGTGGTATCTGGGATAGCCTGGCCAAGATCCTTGGTCGCGGCCAAGCCAAGGAGGAATCGAAGGATGCGAAAAAGTCGAACTAAGCCGCTGAACACGGCGCAAGCAGCGAACAACGTGCGAGTAGCCGCCGCTGCGCTCGGGCACACTGGCAGCATGGCAGCTGCGGATCGACCCCAAATCTTTATTATTATTTTTTTTTTCGTTATTATTCTATTTATTAAGTTCCTTATAATTCTGTTACGATTACGTTATTTATTTTGATACGAGACAACCTCTTTGTCCACCTCGATGTTTTCAAACCAACCGCAAAAGAAAACAAGTTACAGATCAGAGCGAACCCGTAGACCGGTGATACTGAATGCGGTACGGCAACGGCACCCGCTGTCAGTGCACTGTGCCATAAAGCGGTCAAGAAACGGTAGAAGAAACGATGGCAAAAAGCACCCCCGGAATACACGTGGGTGAGATTCCGGTGGTCCTTTTTTCTTTTTGCTTTTCTCGGTGTTTATTATTTTCGTTCCTTAGCTACCTACCGACACGACAGCCGACAGAACGAACGAACGTCTGTTCAAACTTTATCAAACTGCGCGCATCAAAGAGGGATCATAGACTAGGACCGTGGGCAGTCTCGGCTTACTGCCGGGACCGTAGCTACAGGTCGGAATGGAATTTGGCGGTAGGACGTGTAGGAGGAACTATTTTCCAGCCATTTCTTTTAAAAGCTTAGCCAAAACTGTCATCAACGATCTCAAGACGGGTTGCCAATGGGCAAGCCACTACAGGCCTAAAGCAACGAAAACGAAAATACACGGAAGCCAATAAATACTATGTGATTCGAGAGAGGAAGAAAATACATACTACTGGAACTGGTGCAAAATGTGTTATTGTTCTGTTTTTAGGCTTCCATTTGTTTCAGTCGTCTTTGTTTTACAATTAGCTTTATTACGCTTTACGCTTACGTTGTAACGCTTCCATTGAGTCTACCCTTCGCTCAGCGCCCCGTCGACAATGGGACAGCGGGCATGCTGGTTTTTACATAGTGTATTTCCCATTGGATTACTTAAATCGATAATCATTGGTAAAGAACGTAATCAGAGTAGGGCGTAAGTTTCTATTGCACACGCATAAATAGGCTGGACAAAACACGAAACGATTTCGCAAACGACTCTTTTTCCTAATTTTGCTTAATTTTTGCTCTCTTTGTTCCAATAAAATCATACCTTTGCTACGGATACACAATAAAATGAGGATTAAGAACACTATTCCTTTCCATATCCTACCAATTCGCTTATTAAAAGAAAAATCATTTGCATCGGTTGCCTCTAACTAATACGAATACCATTTGCTTTTCTCAGCCACTGGTCTAGCACCAAGTGAACCCCTAGCCACATCGATAGCTATGCCAATTCGTAATTGCACTCTCGAACAATTTCACGAGTACATCATTTGGGCAACATTTTTCCTTGCCTGCGAACCCTACTTTAAATAAAGCACCTCCCGCCAAACAACAACTAGCGATCTCTGAAAAATAGCGAGCAGATCTTAGTCGCTTTCTCGCTGGCTTTCAAAAGCATCACGCAACATTGGTTATGTAGTTTTTGTTTTTGTTTCTATATGCAAGGTCAAACGAACAGCATTGATTGCAGGTTGCCTCTTAAAAATAACAATGAAATTATTAGTGACTACCGCCCTCTGCGTTGCAATGGAAATCGTACTGGTACCCTGGCGTGGCTTTAAAACTGAGCCGTACGATCGAGATTTCTCAATCAACGGCATTCTACAACCATGATAAGCGCCTAAAAGTGTAAACGGAAGTTAATTGGCGTAAAGCAAACGTATTAAAATGATCCAATAGATCGAAATGAATCGGATTGAAGCGTTGATCGCTTGAAATGTGTGTAGATAACGTAATGAAATATAGATATATGTATAATATGCGTGTTGGTTCTGGTGCGGCGCCTGACACGATTAGAAAATATAGGCGATTATTTAGACCACATAGGTGGTGCCATATGATCGTAAATAAACAACAAAAAAAACCTTTCAATCGCATCGAGGCAAACACCTTACGGGAATAAACACGGGTAGTGTGCCCGCTTGCTGTAGGAAAGAAGAATGATGAGCGCTCCACTCTTCCCTAAAACCAGCAGCAGGCAATATTTGCCAATTTTCCCCCTTTTCACCAGTTAATGTCTTTCACCGAAACTCATGTGCCGCTTGAGGGTGGGTTCGCGGAGAGAGGTGGGTTTGCCAGGCTAGGCTGTGGAACGTTTGTTGGATAGTTGAGTTACTCTTCTGCACGTCCCCCGCAATGCATTCGCTCGGCTGGGCCTGGGCCTGGGCCTGGGCCTGGGCCTGGGCCTGGGCCTGGGCCTGGGCCTGGGCCTGGACCTGCGCCTGACCCTTGCTTATGCAAAGTTGCAGCACGAATTCGTCTTCTTGGCAGTCTTGTAGAACGCCTTGCTCTGCAACGACAGGGATTCCGATTTGTCTACCAAATCATCGAGCTTTTCACCGCGCTCGAGCACGGCCTCGATCGTGTTACGCAGGATGATCTTCGTCTCATCCAGATCCTCCTGCATCTTGGTGAGGGCGTCCGCTTCGCGCGGATCCTGATACTTGGCCAGCGTCGCCGGCAGCGTGCCGAACGCGATGGCCGCCTCGCTCGCCGCCACCGCCCACTGGTCGGTCGGGACCTTGACCGCGAACTCATCCAGCACCTTCGTCAGGAGCGTATGGGCGACCCGCTGCGGGTACTCATGATCCGCGATCAGCACCGCACCCAGACTGTCCGCCCTCACATACACGTGGCACAGGTAGACGTCCTGCTTCACGGACTGCCGCGTCGCGGGCTGCGTCCGCTCGACCAGGGTTTTACTGGCAAAGCTATCAACCGAGGGAATCAGCATAGATTAACAGAGTGTGCATGAATGAATCATCGGCAATGGCCCTGTGCTTGCGATTTACCTGATAAACTCCTGCACCGAGCCACGCTGGAAAAACGAGAAACTCTGCAGCTCGTACGCTGACTTGAGCAACCGAGCCTCGGTCGGTGCCTTGTAGAACACACTGAGCGCATACAGTTTCACCATTGTTCGGGTGGTGGCAGTTGTTTTGGGTAGGCGTGTGGCGTATTTCGGTGACGCTGGTTGACTGGTGGCCTTGCGCTTGCCTGCTTTTGGGTTGATCGATCACCTGTTTCGGTCGGCCAGTGTATCATTCGATGCCGCTTACTGCCTGCTTGTCCTTGTTGCTTGTTGTTCCGATCGAATTTGCCTTTATCCTGCGCGCAGCAACAGCAACGACCATATGTGTTCACCGAAGGGCAGCAGATGAAGGTGTGGCGAGTAATCGAAACCTAAAATGCAGCAAGTCTCCCGATTCCCACTTCACAGGACTTTTTGGTTTCGCGATAATTACTTGATTAGAAGTTAGTGTCTGCGTGTTTCAAACATTTTCCTTATTCCATCACTTCTCCTCAGCACTATTCTCACCTTATCCGCGTCATCGACAAATTAATCGCACGCAGCAGGGGAACAGTACGCACACTGTTGTGAACGCGCACTTTGACAGCTCAACCTGTGCTTTTATCCCTCGATTGGGCTCGTTTCTAGCTAGAGTTATCGCAAGATATACCGCACAAACCACTAACAAAACAATTGTTTCTACACAAACCGTGCATCCGTTTGCTTCGTTTATTCCAATTTCCCTTCGTTTACTTCGAATGAAACAGGCACCGCTCGTCTGTTTTCGCAAGGAGTAAGCTAGAGAAAGAGAAACGAGCATCTTTGTCCCGAGCAGTTCTCGCGGTATGCGCGGTTGTGTTCTACGGCAGCAGAGTCCTGATAAGTACTTGGATGCGTCATACGGATAGCCGGTTTTTCGTCCTTTTTTAATTTTTGGTTTTGAACAGAGAAGAGGCACATGCTATTGCCGCCGCACAAAATGAAGTCACCGCTGGTTCTGCTCGCCGTGGGCCTACTTTGGTAAGAACCGTAGCAAAAACGGTGCCATCGCTGCCAATTTCGCTACTTTCTTCGCGTCATTCACTTTGCGGTTTTTTGCAGCTGCATCGCGAGCGTATCGACGGAGCCAGTCTGTGTGGATTTGGAGCAGTTTCTCAAAAAATATGAGAAGCTGCTGTCCCTCCTGGAGCATAATACGACGCCAGTGTTTACGCTGTGCACGAACGAAACGGCCATCGACTACTACAACGAAGCGGTAGGGCACTACCGTAATATGACTAATGCACACGAGTGCCAGAAGTACATGGTAGCCAAACGCCTGAACCTGTACCAGATGGTGTACGATCAGCTGAATGCACTGTGGAGTGCCGCCAACTGTGAGGCGTGCATTGGGGCGGTGAATGATACCGCCGAGTTCATGCGGCTGTCGGACGCGGTACAGAAATGCTTTACGGCACATAGCACGAGTGCCTGCGTGAGCTGCGAACCGGACTACCTGCAGGTGCAGCAGTTCTACGGCCAGCTAGAGAAGGGCCGGCACGGTGTGGCCATGTGCTTCGATGTGGAGGACCGCATGAATCAGACGCGGCAGCGCTGGTCGGGCCAGTTCAACTGCTGCAAGGACAAACAGCGCTCGATGGTAGCATTCGGTTCCATCGCATCCGTTGCCTGTGTGTTCCCGTTGGCCTTCTACCTCGTTATGCACCTGGTGGCTAGGCGCAGCGAGGCCAGCCAGCTGTCGCTGCTAAACGCGATGAGCACCGCTGATACACCACCGGCTCCAGCACCAGCACCAGCACCAGCTGGACGAACCACGGCACCGCGTGGT